>NC_142486.1:27331650-27482452 GCF_049115385.1 Moschus berezovskii | reverse complement strand
CTTGCCCTGGGTAACCTCCTGGTCCCAGAAGAAGGAGAGTTATCTGGAGCAGACCTGAACTGAACAGGCTTGGCTTGGAGCCAAGCCCTGCCTGGGTCAGCCAGACCCAGGCCGAACCATGGATGCATGAGCAAGATTTAACACGTCACTGGAAGCCACTGGTTGTATGCTGCACAGCACAGCTGTGGCTCAATAGTGGATCAATGCATCCTATTGTATTACTTTAGAAATTCTGTCTTTCTTCATTGGGGCTCAGTTTCCATGAGAAAAGAGACAATGTCCATCTTGCTCACCCTGTGACATCAGCACGTAGCATTCAGTAGATGCCAAATAAATGCTTATTGAATGACTGGCTACCCCAGGATGTTTACTTAGCACAATGCCTATACCCATCAGTGTTTGATTCCAAATGGAATAATCAAACCATCCAAATGAGTTTGTGTTGCGTCCCAACAAATATATCTTTAAACTCAAGCTGGCACATGGGCCAAAAATGGTTAGTGGTGACACTTCTCTCTCCTGTCCTGCTCTTCACCACAAGAAAGATCCTCCTTGTGAGGTTACACACACTGAAAACAGATGATGTGTCAACTCAGTAATTTAAACCGTGAATCTGTACTTGCTTAAAGATGAACTCGTTGGGAAGAAAAATGAGAAAAAGGCTTGTGACCATCCAACAGAGGCCCCAGATAAGGGCATCAATTTTGGTTCTTGGCAGGTCCGGCACACATAATAAAAGAGAACTGCTGAGGTCAGCAGCCAAGAGAAGCCACACTTCTTATTTTCACAAACACGGTTTTGGAATGGTAATCATATCTATTAGCAAGGGTGACACCACCATGGGCCTGGCAGAAAAATGAGCTCACCCACATTGCAAAATGAGCAAAGTGGAGATCAATAAATCATAAAATTAGTTGAGACATCATCTATCTTCTGCGGCTTTCCCTTTATTCCCACCATGGTCCCTCAGGACACTAATTCATTTATTGCATTTTATCGTTGGGAAAACACGTCAAGGTTTGGAGGCTGCTTTCTGTTAGGGGAGCAGGGGCAATAATGTTTGTCATTAATTAGGCAAGATTGGGAGTTTCAGTCCAAACTCTGGTCTCTACTGACTTCCATAAATTGAGTTTTAGGACTGTGTCTGTGTCTTGTATTACTTCATCAAAAAGGAGTGTTATTGAAATCTGCTCTGAGAGTGGGGTGAGAGAGAAGCATGTCTGCTCACTCTGAAGAATCAATACATTTAGGGACAAACCAGGTGACAAGCCAGATGCAATCTGAGTTGTCTAAAGATGCATCCTGTTGTCTGCATGTAATTGAAGTAGATGTGGGAATCTGGAGGATATGGAGCTTGAAGTGCCCGTGTATGTCATCTAGTAGCCATATTCTTGATTCTGAGACCCTCACTGAGCAGATTTTTAAGGTTTCTAAAATCCTGATGCGTTTTTCAGTTGATATGTGCATTGAATGTAGGATCATTACTTCATCAAAGGAATCCTAGATTCAAGGTAGTTATTAGATTGAGTGCTTCAATTACTGATTGATGCATATTAAACACTTGAAAGTGAAAGTGAAAGTTGCTCAGTCGGGTCTGACTCTTTGCGACCCCATGGACTGTATAGTTCATGGAATTCTCCAGGCCAGAATACTGGAGTGGGTAGCCTTTCCCTTCTCCAGGGGATCTTCCCAACCCAGGGATAGAACCCAGGTCTCCCACATTACAGGCAGATTCTTTACCAGCTGTGCATATGGGATGTCCAAGAATACTGGAGTGGGTATCCTATCCCTTCTCCAGTGGATCTTCCTGATCCAGGAATCAAACCAGGGTCACCTGCATTGCAGGTGGATTCTTTACCAACTGAACTATCAGGGAAGCCACTAAAAGTGAAAGTGAAAGTCGCTCAGTCGTGCCCAACTCTTTGCGACCCCATGGAATTCTCCAGGCCAGAAAACTGGAGTGGGTAGCCTTTTCCTTCTCCAGGGAATTAACCACTTAGTGGCTTAATAAACTTATTATTGCTATGATTCTGGTGGTTGGTTTGGCTCAGCTGGCAAGACTTCTGGTCTACACGATGTAAGCTAGAGCTTCAACCACGTGGGAACTGAACTTGCCTGGAGTGCCCACATGGCTTGCTCACACAGTGGTTACCTGGGAGCTCGACCAAGAAGCCTCACTTCCCCTCCAGGTGCCTTCTCTGAGTGGATTGGGCTTCTTTCAGCATGGCAACTGGTTTTAATGGGCAGGAAGTGAGAGCTGTCAGTCCTCTTAAGGCTTGGAAGACTTGGCATGTCACTTCCATCACATTCCATTGCTTGATCTGATTTTAAGTCCAGCCAAGGCTAACGGAGAGGGGAAATAGCTGCCTCCTTCCTGTGATGAGTGGATGCATGTTGGGGGCCATTTTTGGAAAGAGGAACCTAGCAGGCTCTGGTGTGAACTCTAATATAGATCCATCTTGTTGTGGTCCTTTTGTGAATCAAAACACCTCTCCTTTCTTCTGTTTGCAAGGAACCTGGGCTTGGCTAAGCAAGGAAGATATTTTTGTTAGAAAGGAAAGGGCTTGTGCTCTAAAGAAAGGAGTGGTCAGTGGTTTCCAAAAGCTTGTATCAAGCTTTTCTGGCTTCTTGATGTTAATGGAGCTCACAAAATGTGACGGGTTTTCATCCTCTACCCCCAACCCCACCAAAGGTGTAGACTCTCCCATCTGAGTAAATTCCACCGCTGTCCATCCACTCAGTTGCTCAGGTCCTTAACCCTGAAGTCATCCTTGCCTTTTTATTTCTCCTGTATTCCACCTCCGATTCACAGCAAGTGGCCGAGATACATCCACAAGCCTTCTATTTCTGTCTCCCTTCAGTGCTATGCCCTAAGCTGAGCCACCATCCCGTCTCCCGTGGACTGTTCCAGTAGCCTTTGTAACTGGCCCTCCTGTTTTATCTCTTACCCTATTCCACCTGTTCTCCATGTAACAGTGAGAGTGATCTTTAGGCTAAACAATCAGATGATGTGACTTGTCAGCTTCCAGCTCCTCAGAGGCCACCCTTTGTACTCAGAACAAAACCCGAACCACTTGCCCTGGTCCACAAAGGCCTTTGTGAGCCGAACCTTGCCTGCCTCTCTTGACTCACTCTTCTCCTTGTCCCTGCTCTGCCTATGGTCTCCGTCTTCCTGCTCTTTTAGCATGTTGTGGACATTTATTTGTGGCCTTTGCACCTTCAATTTACCCTTAAAAATGTCAGATTCCAGGGATGCGTCTTGGACAGATGTTGCTCTGATGGAGCTTTCAGAGATGGAAAACAGCAGACAAGTCAACATGTGGATAAATAAGAGACATTGAGTGATTTGATGGTCGTGTTGTGTTGTGAAGTCGCTCAGTCATGTCCAACTCTTTGCGACCCCATGGACTGTAGCCCACCAGACTTCTCCCGCCATGGGATTCTCCAGGCAAGAGTACTGGAGTGGGTTGCCATTTCCTTCTCCAGGGGATCTTCCTCCCAACCCAGGGATCAAACCTGGGTCTCCTGCATTCCAGGCAGATGCTTTAACCTCTGAGCCACCAGGGAAGCCCTCTGATATGGTAAGTAAAGTAAAAGGAAGGAGAGTGATGGGAGGGGGTGAGGGAAGGCCTCTCTGAGGAAGTGGCTTTGAGCAAAGACCTGAATAATGAGCCAAGCAGATATCTGGGGACAAATAGGGCAGAGTAAGGAGCTGATTCAGAGGCTCCAAGGTGGGCAGATAGCTGTAGGGCTTGGAAATGGTGGCTGTAACCATAAAACACACTGCAGTAGAAGCTGGTAGTTAAATATGAAACTCACACAGCTGAGGGTGTGATGAGCTCTTTGTGGGATTTCCACGAGGAGGGGCTTCCTTTTAGGGAAGAACTCTGAGATAGCTTGTTCAAAGGGACTGTTTGCTCACTGAATGGACAGCGTCTGCCCTCAGCTTTCCTTCTTTCTGCTCTGCCTGCAGCCTGTTGGCATTAGATTCAGCACTCAAGGCTCTGTCAACGTGATTTCCCTTGGAAGAGGAGAGTCCTATTAAAAAGGCAAAATGCAGTCCTGCTGATGACATTTTTGCATCCCTGTTGACACTTCCATGGGGTAGGAGAACTGCAAGTTCCCATTCTGGTCTTTTATTCATGTTTCATTCCCCCTGCCCAGCATGAAGGTCCGTCAGAAAGCTTATGAGAGATGGGCTCAGACAGACTTGGATTTTAATTCCACTATGATTTTTGTGGCTGTAGGATTTTGGTGAGGAGTTGCTGAAACCTGACCTAGATAGGGGTCTGTCGTGATGGTTCTCAGGTTTGGGTTAATTCTGTCCAGTATTAGGCTTCCCTGGTGGCTCAGATGGTAAAGAATCCACCTGCAATGCTGGAGACCCGGGTTCAGTCCCTGAGTTGGGAAGATCCCCTGGAGGAGGACATGGCAACCCACTACCATATTCTTGCCTGGAGAATCCCAGGGACAGAGGAGCCTGGTGGGCTGCAGTCCGTGGGGTTGCAGAGTGGAATGTGACTGAAGTGATCTGGCACACACAGCACACAAATACACTTTATTAGGGCTCTTCTTTCCTTTTTATTTTCAAATTTTGATTTATTTTTACACACGTAGAGCATTTACATCATTCCAAACTAAGACTGGTATTAAACAGGTATCCTCAGAACACTGGGGGCACAAACAATGCGTGCTGGTGTGTGGTTGCCCTGGGCAGATGGGCTGGGTGTTGTTTGGTGGTGATATTGTTTAGTGGTGTCTGTACAGTGATGATAAAAAGCAGATGACTTTTAGTTAGTTGCTTCCCCCTCCTCATTTCATATTGCTAATTCATTCATGTGCCATTCAACATGTCTCATCTATTAAAAAAAAATAAACTTGTATGTTGTAATAATTTTGGTTGCACAGAAAAGTTGTAAGGATAGCACAGAGAATTCCCATATTTATCCTTTGTCCGTTCCGTCGCTCAGTCGTGTCCGACTCTTTGCGACCCCGTGGACTGTAGCCTACCAGGCTTCTCCGTCCATGGGATTCTCCAGGCAAGAATACTGGAGTGGGTTACCGTTTCCTTCTCCAGGGGATCTTCCCGACCCAGGGATCGAACCCGGGTCTCCCGCATTGGAGGCAGATGCTTTAACCTCTGAGCCACCAGGGAAGCCCAATTAGCCTCCAATTAAATAAATTAATTGTTAAAAAATAAAGAGATGCTCGCCCACTGAAGAACACGAGCCCCAGAAGAGTAGAGAGTTGCCTGCTTTTTGTTCATTGCTGCCTCCTTTTGGGCCATGCCTCGCGCACAGGAAATGCAGAGTAAATATTTGCGAAGGAAAGGACTGTTGAGAGAATGAAGTAACATGTTTTCTGCAAAGCGCCAAGCATGGAGATGGGCACCTACGCTGCAGACTCGGGAAGGCAACAGCTGTGGATATTATGAAGGCAGGTGGGTGGGAATACTGAGGGTCCAGCCAAGAGCTCCATTTGGAGCAGGGCTGCCAGTCCCTGGTCCCTGCCCAGGTTTGCTGCTGGAATGGAGCGGAGGGATCTGATGCTGTGATGAGGCACCAAGGAACCAAAGTATAGACCCAGGTACATGGACCTCCCAGTAGAACCACGGATAGGAGATGCTACAGATATCTACAGATACCTTGGCAGCTCCCAGCCTTGCAACAGTAGGGGCAGTTCCAGCCCCGACCCCCTCAGGCAGAGCTGTCTCATTCATTTCTCTCAGAATAGGTTTTCATTCCGTTCCGTTCCGTTCCGTCGCTCAGTCGTGTCCGACTCTTTGCGACCCCGTGGACTGTAGCCTACCAGGCTTCTCCGTCCATGGGATTATCCAGGCAAGAATACTGGAGTGGGTTACCGTTTCCTTCTCCAGGGGATCTTCCCGACCCAGGGATCGAACCCGGGTCTCCCACATTGGGGGCAGACGCTTTAATCTCTGAGCCACCAGGGAAGCCCCAGTTTCCTGTAATAGCAGCATCAAACTCTGGGAGATAGTTGAAGGACAGGGAAGCCTGGCATGTTGCAGTCCAGGGGCTCGCAAGGAGTCCCACACAACTGAGCGACTGAACAGCAACAACGACATACAGGGCATCTGACTGATGGCATCTGGTGGGGTGGGTCCCGCCGGTGGGTCCTGCCCACACTCCTCCTTGCCTGGTTCTTCCTCCCAGTCTTTGCCGCAGAGGAGTCCCACTTCCATTCGTGTAACCTCTACATTTCTCACCCCACCCAAGGGAACCATTTTCTGATGGTCTGTTTCATTTTGCTAATATAAACAAATATAGAATCTCATCTCTTTGCCATACAAAACTGTATACTACTGCTCTTTTCTGAACCTTGCTAATTTCATTTTAAAGAGGTAAATCAGAGACCACTCCATACTGGGCATAAAGATCTTCCTCGTTCTTTTAGTATGACGTCATGGCACTCTACTGAGTGGATGTACCATGGTTTAGTCATTCACTTCCCTAATGATAGACATTTGAGTTGTTTCTATTTGGGTATCACAATACTGTAGTGAATCAGTTGTGGTTCTCTTAGCCAAATGATGAGACCAGGAGGGGAAAAAAAAATAGTACTCATTTGAAAATCCATAAAGAATGGAACTGAAGTGCTTCTATGGAAATCCAAGGATCCCTAAAACTGACCTTCCCTCTTTCTTATGGGATTGTCCCTCTGTAATGGCCTTGGCTGTGAGACAGGCTTTGATGATGTAGCCTTGATAATAAGCAAGGGATCCTGTAGAAGAGGCATCAAGATTTTGCTTTTACACTTGCTTTGCAACAGTTGCTGGTGAAAAAATTATACCAGCTCAGGAAATGGACTCCAGTCAATAAGGCCTTCGGTGCACACATTCTCTTGGAATAATTTATTAACTCCCTGCAGACCTTGCGGTCAGGCACAATTAGAATCTTCTCCCACAGTGGCTGCCTGCCATTTAACAGGCTGGAGCTATGGCCGGCAACGTGGAATTGATGAGGCCCAGGGGACGTCTGTGAACGGAGGTGGGTGAAGATGAGCTGGAGGAGACAGTTTGATGTAGGGGAAGGAGCCAGGACTGTGTCGGCAGACAGACTTGGGTTCAAATCTTTAACTGGAGTCCTTTGGGCAAGTCACTTTGAGATTCAGTTACCCCATCCATTAGATGGGGTAAGCGTTCTTGTGAGGTTTCAGTGAGCTAAAATATGTAAAGTGCCTAGCGCAGTGTACACAATAAAGGCCAGGGAGTTAGTGTGGGAAGAAATTTCAACTCCCTGCAGTAGAAACATGGAACCATTTTTTCAACCCTATTTTCAGCTGTGTGTGTTAAATCTCCTCCCCACTGGGTAGCAGATCCCTTAACTTTCTGATAACTCTAAGCTATTAAAAATCTCAGTCAGGTCCAAGTTAAACCTCCGGTTTCAGATCTAATGAGATGTTCTCTTCCTTCCTACATGGCAGGGGCCTGAGGATGAGGGGGGAGGGAGTGGGAAAGGAGGATATCTGTTACTTAACTTGGCTAGGCTTAGCATTGGTGGCACTCTGACCTGCCATCAGCCAGAGGGCCACCAGGTCTCTCTGTGGCTCAAGGTTTGTGCAAATTCAGTGGCCCTGTCATTGGTGATAGGCTTGGCCCCAACTTCACCTGTATCCTGTCACTGAGGTCCTCTCTTAAGAGGGCTTGCCCTGCCACCCTTTGGCTTCTTTCAATCATCAAACTCAGAGGCTTGAGGCCTCTCCGCTCCCTCTGGCTTCACTTGTACAGAGAGTCAGGAGGGCTCTGAGAACACAGAGTGAGAGGTGGTTACTTTGCTTACTTTCCCAGGAATCCTCCCTTGATGTTGCGCCAGTGACAGCACTGGAAGGATCTTGTGGTTCTGCACCTCAAAGGCAGGGCCAGTAGCCTCCCTTCTTATAAGTCACTCATCCCTGGCTCCAGGATAGGTGACTATATAATTTATTGCTCAAATCTGGGCACTTCTGCATATGAAAGGGAGTGGGGATTTATTAATTGTTGTGCTAAGACAACAGCTATAAGTTGGGACCATTCCAGGCAAACCTGGGATGTGTGATGATCCTCTCTGGGAGCAATTTCTCTAGGAGATCTCCCCTGAGCTAGCAGCCAGCTGTGTGACATAGCCATCAATTCCAGAGCCATAGGAAAATTCCTACTTGATGTCCTGTTACAGCTGCCATGGTAATAGAGTAGGTGGTAGTGGTGAGGATTCAGTTAGAGAGCTTGTAGGTAGGTGCTTATAGTAGGTCGTCTTGCCTCTGCTCCCCATTCTACCCCTTGGATGCTCATCTGATCAGTTTACTCTGAATTCAAAGCCAAATGATAATAGCTCATGTCCATTAAACACACGCTGTGTGCCAGGAGCTGTGCTAAGTACCTTACCCACCTTCCCTTTTCCAATCCGAACAACAACCCTAGATAGGTATTATGTCTGTTGTACAGTTAAGACAGCAAAGGCTCAGAGAAGTTAAATGCCTCCCCAAGGTCACACAGACATGAGTGGCAGAGTTGCAGTAGAAACCTGCGACTCCCTGACTCCACGGCACATGCCTTTAATCATTCTGCTGCATGAAGAATTGAGAAAGCATAAGTAGAGATGGGGACCAGGCCTTTTAATTTCTGAGCAGTCAAGCCAGAGAGCTCAGGCCTGCCATCCAGTTGGAAGAAGAGCAGGAATTGTCTCTCTGAGTTAGAAGTGGATCTAAGTGCAAGAATGACAGATCAAGGAAGTGTTTGGAACCATTGCTGAAGGGTCTGAGGTGATCAGAAGGAACCCATCCTATGGAAAGGTGGCTGCCACATGGGAGCTGAGACCAGGAAACCTGCCGTGTGTCATCTGCCTCAGGGCCTCAGGCAGATCTGATGCGATGGAGGGCATTTAAGTGAACATGAAGTCGTTCAGTCGTGTCCGACTCTTTGCGACCCCATGGACTGTAGCCCACCAGGCTCCTCCATCCATGGAATTTTCTAGGCAAGAGTACTGGAGTGGGTTACCATTTCCTTCTCCCAGGGATCTTCCCGACCCAGAGATTGAACTCGGGTCTCCTGCACTGTGGGCAGACACTTTACTGTCTGAGCCACCAGGGAATCCCTGAGGGCATTTAGGGCATCTGAATCTATAGACTGTCCAGTTTAATCAACTGGTTGCTTACTTTTGCATGCATTTTGACTTTGGTTCATTCCAGCATTTGGCTGAAATGCTTCAGGTTGGTTGTGATCACAATCAAATAATGATTGACATATTTGCATCAAGTATCCTTAAGTGCCCAGCTCTGTAGTGGTCATTTGGGGGGCATGTGGTCTGTCATCAAGGAATTACTATCTAGTTGGGGGAAAAATTAATATGGGACAATTTACTCTATCTTAGCTCCGCAAAAGGTTGTTTATATTTACTTATGTTTGCCATGCTTTGGTGTTATCCTTTCACTTTGCGTTTGGGAGATGTTTTAGTTATCTAGTGCCAGAATAGTGCCACATAACAAGCTGTCCCCATACTCTGACATGTGACAATAGACATGTACTTAGTTCATGCATCTGGAGGGATGGCTGGAGAGGCTCTGCTGAACTCAGCTGGGCTTGCTTATGCAACTGTAAGCCACCAGGGGATTTGCTGAGCTAGGCTCTGCTCAGCTGCGTGGTTTTGCTGCAGAGTGTGGGACTGTGGGTTAATGTGACTCAGATTGAGTCCACATATCTCTTTGGATCAGGGGTCTGGCTAGGGCATGTTCTTATGCTGATGATGGCAGAGATTCAAGAAGATACGTCCAACCTCACAAGCCGGATCCTAAGCTCCTGCTTGCATCATGTCTGTCTTCATTCTATTGACAAAGAAAGTCACATGACCAAGCCCAAACTCAAACGAGTGGGGAGAAACTACCAAGTTATATGGCAAAGAGAATGAGGTCAGGGAGGAGAGGATTACTCAGAGGAAGCTGTAAAAAATACTCATGAAAGACTCCTGCTGAGTTTGCCTGCTTCACTCCCAGTGCTTGTCATATCTCAGTATCAGGGAAAGCTCTGCTTCCCTTGAGCAACTTTGGTATTTTTACTGAGTGGATGGATCTCATATTTCGTACTTCACTGTGGCCAATAGGAAGCCTACAGTCAAACTGCAGCTCATCTTTACCTTATGACTATAATCACCATTTCTAATGCTTATCTGATTCCAGGCCACATATGGCTTCATCATATTTTCTCCTTCTAAGACACTCTCATTTATTTTATCTTTTTGTATTGCATAGGTTTTTGTTAGCAGCTACAACTCTTTCTTTTGAATAAGGTGGGTATGAATGAACACAGCCAAATGCCAGATGAGAGGAATAGATAATCCATTCCTCTGTGGTGAGCCAGGCTCTGTACTTAGTTCTGAGCTTACAGGGTTGAATCTTAAACATTCCCTGCCCTTGAAGAACTCACGTGACAGTAGGCTATAGCAGGCTTTCTTAATATCAGCACGATTGACATTTGGGGTGGGCTGGATAATTCTTTGAAGTGTGTGTGTGTGCCTCTCTTTCCTGTTGTATTGTGTGATGTTTAGCAGCATCCCTGAACTCTATCCATCAAATGTTAGCTGTACTTCCCCACCCCAAGCTGTGAAAATTAAAACTATCTGCAGATATTCCAAATGTCCCCTGGGAGCATAGTCACCTCTGGTTGAAAATTCCTGGGAGATTTTATATATATATATATAATTCAAGGAAGTTGGGAGCTCAGGAAAAGTTGATAAGAGTAGGTGATACTGGGGTGGAGGCCTGGAGGCCAATTGCAGGAGCCCAGTGAAGGGGAAGGGAAAGGCCGTTTCTGTGACATGGGGCAGCGGGTCTTGGTGACGATGAATGGGGCTGGCCAAGAATGCTGAGAGATGAAGTCACAGATGCAGGCTGAGCCAGGCCCTAAAGGCATGGTCTTGTCTGTGACACAGTCCTTGGACAGATTTGATTCTGTCAGTCATTGCTTTCCATTTTCAGAATGTCTGAGAAAGGACACCTATTAAACATGTAGATTTCTGGTCCCCACCCTAGGGATTTTAATCCAGTATAACTGGATATTATGAATAATGCTACTGTGTGAGCTTTTGTGTATAAGTTTTTACATGAATATATGTTTTGAATTCTCCTGGATATATACAGAAGAGTTGATTTGCTGGGTCATATGGTTAACTCTGGGCTTCTCAAGTGATGAAGTGGGAAAGAATCTGCCTGCCAATTCAGGATACTCAAGAGAGGTGGGTTTGATCCCAAGGGTCAGGAAAATCCCCTGGAGGAGGAAATGGCAACCTGCTCTACTATTCTTGCCTGGAGAATCCCATGGACATTGGAGCCTGGTGGGCTACAGTCCATGAGGTCACAAAGAGTCGAACATGACTGAGCAACCAATAACACACACACACACACACACACACACACACACGGTTAACTCTGTGCTTAACCTTTTGAGGAACTGCCAGCTCTGTTTTCCAAAGCAACTGCACCATTTACATTCCCACCAGTAGTGTCTGAGGCTCCTGATTTCTCCATGTCTTCACCAGGACTTATTACTGTCTGTGTCTTTTTATTATATCTCTTCTGGTGGGTGTGAAGTGGGATGTTTCATTGTGGCTTCCCTGATTGCTAATGACCTCGAGCGTCTTCCTACGTGCTTCTTGGCAAACAGTGTGTTGTAAACCTTTTCCAGGTTACTTTAACATGTGGGCAGAGGTGTGAACAACCTGACTGTGTTGAGGGAAAGCAGAGGGGCTTGTGGAGAGTGTTGTTGGGAAGAGTTTCCTGGAGGAGCCCAGAGAGGTCAGACTGGCCGTGAGACCTGCTGAAAGCATGAGGTCCCCTGGGGAACCCCTACAGGAGGGATTACAGGGACAAGCGCTGGCAAGCGGAGTCCAGATGGGGGCTCCTGCTGGAGTGGAGTGTCTAACTGGGGAGAGGTGAGTGGAAATATTAACATATATGTGTGGAATCTAGAAAGATGGTGCTGATGAGCCTGTTTGCAGGGCAGCAGTGGAGATGCAAACATAAAGAGACATGTGGACACAGCAGGGGAAGGAGACGGAGGTACAAATTGGAAGAGTAACGTTGAAACATATACATTCAGTTCAGTTCAGTTCAGTCGCTCAGTCGTGTCTGACTCTCCGCGACCCCATGAATCACAGCACGCCAGGCCTCCCTGTCCATCACCAACTCCCGGAGTTCACTCAAACTCATGTCCACAGGGTCAGTGATGCCATCCAACACATGTAAAATAGCCAAAGGGAACTGGCTGTGGGATGCAGGGAGCTCAAACCTAGTGCTCTGTGACAGCCTAGAGGGGTGGGATGGGGTGAGGGGTGGGAGGTGGGAGGGAAGTTCAAGAGGGAGGGGACACACGTATCCCTGTAACTGACCCATGTTGATGTATGGCAGAAACTCACACCACATTGCAAAGTAATTATCCTCCAATTCAAAAAAACATAATTAAAGTAAAAAAAGAGGGGGCTGGAGAGGAGGGACTTGGAGAATGGGAACAGACTGGACTTCAGGCTGATGGAATAGTGGGGACAAGGGAGAGGTGCGAGCCGGGAAGGAAGGGTCAGATTTTGAGTGCATCCTACTTCAGTGGCAGAAATGGGGAATCCACTGTGGGAAGGCGGCTGAGGGTGGATAAGACCTGGCAGAGAAGAGGTGGGGACGTGAACAGTGTTTGTCTGGGGTACGTCCCCTTACCGCCTCTGAGCCTCTGCTGGTTTGTCTCTAACCTGGAGGTGACCGTCTTTTGTGGCAGGGTGCTTCTGGGAATGAAGAGAGGTAACTAAAAGGCTGGAAAGCTATGTTGACATGCACTTTGTTCGTTCACCTAATTTATTGCCTGTATTATTATTTACATTTGGTCCTCTCCTGTGAGACTGTCTCATTTGTCTTTATAACTGTCTCGTGTGCTTGTGTAACCTCAGTGCCTGTAACTGATCAGGGCCCATTTACAGTTTCCTTTCCTTTCCCTTCATAACAGTTGATCCCTCACTGTGTCCCAGGAGTTGTATATATCCGTATGTTCCCTCCACTTCCAACAACCCTACAAGGTTTCCACCCTTGGTTTTGTTTACGTTGTTGTTTAGTTGCTCACTCATGTCCGACTTTTTGGGACCCCATGGACTGTTGCCCGCCAGGCTCCTCTGTTCATGCTTTTATCCGGGCAAGAATACTGGAGTAGGTTGCCATTTCCTCCTCCAGTGGATATTTCCCACCGAGGGATTGAACCCCTGTCTCCAGCATCTCCTGCATTGGCAGGCAGATTCTTTACCACTGAACCACCTGGGATGAGTAAAGACAGCCCTCCAGAGGTATTTGTCTGTGGACTGAGCCACTTTATGGTGCAGTGGGGGAAGGGAATAGAAGTTTATTGATTCTATGTTATATGCCAGATTATGTAGTTTTTCTTTTTTAATCCTCCAATCACTCAGTAAAATGGGCCTGATTGTTCCCATTTTACAGCTAAGAGAACAAAATGCCCAATATTCTACATTTAGGGAAGTGGCAGGGTCTGAGTGCAGGCACTCCCCGCCCCAACCCCGCTCTTCCTGGCTTCCCACTATCCAGGGGAGGGTCTGCAAGAACAGGAAGGTGAGGCTCAAGCATCAACGCCTGCAATGCTGCCTTGTGCACCTAGATGGCGCTCAAGGCTCGGCTTCCAGGACACACCTGGGGCTCCAGCCTACCTCTCTGGTAAACAGGCTGCTGGTTCTATGCAACAAATTATGGTAAGGAAAGGAAGAGGCTGAGAAATTTGTTTCACCTCTGTTTTGTTTTTGTTTCTGTTTGCAAAACAAACCTACCACCTCTAAACCTGCAGTTCATCTTTGTTACTCCATCAGCTTAACACGCCAGCAGAGCTCTGGGGTGGGGTGGGGTGGGGTGGGGTGTTGAGAGCAGGGCAGGGTGAGACATTTCAAGCAGAAAATGAAGTGAAGCGGCCGGTCACAGAGTGCCCCTCTCCTAACCCTCTTATCAAAGTTGTCATGGTTTGTGGATGTCAGCGAATTCTCCCACCCTGGAAAGCAAGGCCTCTGCCAGTCAAAAGGGAGGATATTGTCAGAAGTGGAAAGAGTTTCTCTTTCGGGGTCTGACCCCTCATTTTGTGGGTCTGGGAGATGGATGGCTAAGTCATGGGTCTGAATTCAGGTCTTTCGGTGCAGTTTTGCTCACCCTATTCTCCTTGTCTCTGTTAAAAAAAATTAAGTATTTGTTGCCTAGACTGTTCTTTTTTTTTCTTTTTTTCCTGGTTTGGGCAGCACCTGGAGGAGGAGGTCAGGGGGCAGCCTGGGTGGAGTGGAAGTTTGGGGGTGTCTTCAAATGAAGGGGATGAAGCATCAGATCAATTCAGAAAGGTCTTGCCAGGCTGGTTGGAGAGGTGGCTTGACTGGATTTTCAGCTGCTAGGACCCATGTTCAAAGAAGAAACAAGACTGTTCTGAGAAACTGAGTCGTTTCATCTTTATTTTCTGTTTTCTCTGCATGATTATTCTTAAAGTCTGAATGTGGGAATTTTCTTCATATATATTATGGATGTGGATACTAACTTGAAATCTTCCCTCTCCCCAAAATCTTCCCCCTCTCCCCATCCTTCTTGGTTTTTTTCTTTTTGCTGTTTTGTTGTTGTTGTTGCTGTTTATTTTTGTTTTGATTTTTGCTTTGGTCACCAGAGAGCTTGGCATCCAGTTGGAGTCCTAATGCCTAAAAATTGTGCAGAACCTAGTGAATTTCGTAGGTTCTTTCTCTCTTGGTCTTCATTTCCTGACTTGTGTATATTTTCCCTGGCTGTATCTTTTAATTACATTTTTCAATTTTGTGTTGTGTACCTTCTCTGGAGCAGCTTCAGATCCTTCATGGAATGAATGAAAATGTTTGTGAAGAGGGCATTTTGTCTGACTGAGCTGGGGGTGTGATTGCTACTTCCCTCTCCTCTGTCCCCTCCTGGGCCCTGGAGCTTGTTCTGTGGGAAAGAAGCAGGCAGAGGGCATGGGCTAGCATCTGTTTCCTTTTAGCCTTATGCATGGCCTGAAGTCCTATGATTGGAGGGACCAAGACAGACAACTGCTTTTCATGGGAGGACTGGGGATACCCGAGGCAAGGTGTGGCGGCCAGGAGTTGGCGGAGCTCTCAGAGGGACTTTATGTGGCTGTGCAGACAACAAGCTGAGCAGCTTCAGGACCAGAGGTACGACCGATGACACAGGGTTGGTGAGAGTTCGCAGGCTGCTCTGTGGGGAACTTCACTGTTAGCTGTACTCAGGCAGCGCAACAGACTGGAAGCTTGAGGGCATCTGGAGTAATCTGTTGGCTAGACACAGTGCCAAGGCTTCCCTCAGCCTCTGTGTGGGCAACGGTGCGCTGGAATAGATGTGAAAGTGTTGGGGGATTCTGATGGCTAAAGCAGGTGGGCACATCACAGAGGCTGTTCAAGTCAACTAGACCTCCTGGAGGGGGTGCTCATCTCTGTAAACCAGCCAGGTGAACGGTTGTGTATTTGTGTATAAAGGAAAGTGTGACTAGTTTGTCAGGACCCATCAGCACTAGAAATGCACATCAACACTAGTCCAGACTTCTTGGAGTCTGTCTCATGGAATCGTCCAGGGGCGTGTGTATGGAATAACACACATTCAAGAAGCTCAGTACAGAATTGTCGTAATATGTGAAAATGTGGGACTAACCTAAATGTCCATCATTTGTGCATGCTCAGCCGCTCATTTGTGTCTGCCTCTATGTGACTCCATGGACCAGGCTCCTCTAGCCAGGAATTTTCCAGGCAAGAATCCTGGAGCGGGTTGCTGCGCCCTCCTCCAGGGGATCTTCCCAACCCGGGGATCAAATCTCCGTGTCCTGCATCTCCTGCATTGGCAGGCAGTTTCTTTACCGCTGTGGCACCTGGAGCCCATCCATCGATCAGGGAGTGGCTAATTATGGTACACCCATGCTGTTGAGGGCTACGGAGCTGTTCCAGTGATGAGATGCATTTATACGTGCTCCCGTGGAAATCTCCCAAACGTCCCAAACGGAAATAAATTAACTGTGTATATATATAAATATATATATATGTATATGTAAAACTGATGATATCTGCGTCATTGCATATATATATATGTATACATATATGTGTGTAGACACACGCATACACACACACACACACACATATATATAGTATGTGCCTTATGTAGAATAAATACTCCCTTCCCCAAAGGAAGGCATCCGGGTTTGTAGACTGGCTGTGGTGACTAATGATTGCAGAAAGCTACTGTCTTATGCTCAGGATCATACTCAGAATATCTGACCACCTGTAGGTCACGAGCGCTGAATGGATGCTGGGGCAGATTCTGGAGACCCTTGCTGTGCCAGGTGTTAACTTTTTAGTTCTTGGATTATAGAGGGTGGAGGCCTGGGTGATTCCGAGGGTGATTGTTGACCACTGTGGAAAGATTTCTGTATGTTAATAATCAGTATGATCATACTGGTGCTCTGAGTTAAATTTCGGCCTTGCCATTGTAGTCATATTTTAAAAATTCTGAAAAAATGAAGTGAGCTTCCTATACGCTGATTTGCGAGCGACGGACTGTGAAGTGGGCCCCACAGAGGTGAGGCCTCCAGAGCTGCCTGACCCAGTGCTGGGGACTGGCCGCCCTGGGAACAGAATCCCTGCCCTGGATGCAATGTTGCCACGATGGCTGTATCACAACCTTTAAGAGGACTAACCCCATCCTGCAGAAAACTTGGTATAATTAGTCGTTAATAACCAGAACCCGGCTTCCCCACGGTGCAAATTGTTTCCATATTGATCTCTACCTGCATTGTCAGCACGCTGGAAAGATTGAACTTTAAGTGCTTAATTCAGCCCCATTCAACCGATAATTTTGGTTTTGTCCTCCAAACAAAAGCACCCTTGTTTAGTCTTCTTTTTTTCCCCCACAAATAATAAAATCAATTCATTTCTCCCCCTTCTCCTGCCCAAGCCTAGTCTGCCCCTGTAATCAATACATTTTGAAATGTCAATGTATTCCTGGGTGAGGAGTTGGGAGGGGTTGGGGAAGGAAGGGGAGGAGGCCGGAGCTGACGGGAAGACAGCTTCAGCCTCCCCAGGCCAGCAGGTTGCCTTTAAATCCCGTCATGGCAAATTCCCGCTTGTGTCGAACCTCTGGGCTTCCACACCTGGGTACGTGGTGTGGGGCACAGCCTTTAGGGTAGAGTTGACTGAAATGTTATCCAACATTTTCAGTTTGGCTTCACAACCTTAAAAAAAAAGCTGCTAAGCTTTCCATTTTTTAAAACTTATCACATCAACAGTATGGGAGTTATGCTCACTCTCACCCATCCCAGATCACTTGTCCTGAGGCCCACCTTTTCCGTGAAGCTAGTATTGATGGGGGGCTTGGAAGGGGTCGGGGACACAGAGGGGGAGAGACTCAGAACTGGTTTATTGGCTAAGCCAAAGCCGAACCAGCCAACTCGAGGCTGAGTTCTCCAGTTTAAGCATTTAGTAATATTTCTGAAGAATTGGTTTGTGCAAGTTGTCGGAGGTCATTGTTGGGGGGAAGAGGCATTAGCATTGAGTGCCTACTGTGTGCCAAAGGTTTTTTAAATAGTATTTTTAGTGATCACAATGAATCTTTCCCTGTTGCAGAGATGAGAAAACAAATGGGTACTAAGTGAATTGCCTCCAGGTCACAGAGAAGGGAGATTAGAGAACTGCATCAGGAACCATGCCTTTCTGACTTGCTTCACCCCCCAAAAAAAGAACAAAATAGTACCTCTTTATAGAGTAGCTAAAAGGATTGGATGAGCTGTGCCTCTAAAGCGTTTAGTCATATTAAGCACTTGGAATAATTATCATTATAATTACTCCCCTGATATGCATAAAACATTTGCTTTTAGAAAACTTGTGTCAGTACATTTTTAAAAACTTAGTTTTTTTCCTCTTAATTTTATTCTTAAAATATGTTTGACATTGAAAATAAATAAAATGGAATCTTTGCCCTCGAAGAGATGACAGTCTGATTTTGGGTGAATAGAGATAGAAGAAAAAATAATGCTGTGTAACCCTGATTATAAAAATAACATGTTAAAAGGAGCAGAGAAGAAGATTGCCTTATAAAACCTGGAGACAGGGCATCAGAAAAAGTCTGTAGGGGGATTTGAACTCATGAAAGATGATGGTTAGGTGTTAGCTCAGTAGCCAAGGAGTAGGAAGGGAACTGGGAGCACAAGGAACAACGTATTCTAAGGTGTGGAGGTGTGCAAAGGCATGTGGCGGGCGCACCTTTTTGTGAAGGGGGATGTTGGGAAACGGCCAGAGATCGGGCTGGGCAGGTCGGCAGGGCTAGATCATGGTGAGCCTTCCTGGCTGAAGAACAGAGACTTTATTTTTGAGGCTTTGTGGATCCTTGAAGGGTTTTACACAGGAAAGTGGCAGATTCAGAATCCTGTTTCGGAGGATGAGTTCGTGCTGTGTGGGGATTCCCCTGGGAGTCCAGTAGTGAGGCCACATGGGCGGTGGCTGCAGTGACCTAGATAGACACTCTGAGCCCTGAACGTGAGCAGGATAGCTGTGAATGGGGAGCAATGGGGTGCGAGAGCCATCCAGACCCGGGATCCATGAGGACCGGAGACCCAGCGCTGGCTGCAGAGAGCGAGGGAGGGAGAGGAAGTCTAAGATGGTTCCTGTTTGGCTGGTTGCTGGAACCTTTGATCCAGAAAGGAGGCAGGGGAGAAGCATGTTTTGAGAGAAAGATGGAAAGTCAAGTTTCAGACACTGGCTCTCAGGTGTGTAGGGCATCCCGGTGGAGAGGGGTGGCTGGATAGCGCCTTCCTCTCTGCATCCTCCCCAGCCCCTCTGTGCTCAGTCATGTCTGACTCTGTGACCCCATGGACTGTCGCCCCGCAGGGTTGCCCAGGCAAGAGTACTGGAGTGAGCTGCCCTTTCCTCCTCCAGGGGATCTTCCCGACCCAGGGCTCGGACCTCACTGAGCATGCATGGGGGAGGGGCACCATACTTCCACTCATCTCCACTTCAGTGCCCTACACATCTGAAACGCCTGATGTCTGAAACTTCACTTTTCTTCTTTCTCTTAAAACATACAGAGCACAGTAACTGGCAATCGATAGGTGGTTAATATTTGTTGAGGGAACAAGTAGATGGCTAAAACCTTAAAGGGGATGAGATTGTCTGGTAGAAACACGAGCCCAGCAGGGTGAAGAGGAAGAGTGCTGGGGGAACAGTAATCACCCCACAGACACCCACATAATGAATTAAGAGAAGCCTGAAATGCAGAAATCATAAGCATGTCACTTAAGAAGATTCAGGGTACAGCAAAGAGTCGTTTTCAGCACTGTTGACCTATACAATTTATAGACCAGCTAACCATTTTCTTTCTTAGAAATAATAGCCAACATTCACTGAGTTCTTGCTGTGTGTTGAGCCCTATGTCAAGGGACTTACCTGTACTTCTTCACTCAGCTCACAGCCTGCTGACAAGGAGATGCTATGTTTTCTTCCTTTTCTAGTGATTAAAAAAAAACTTGGCAGCTTGGAGACATCAAGTCACTGCTAAGTTCCTTCAGCTGGTATGCTGTGGACTTGGGCTTCTAACTCAGCCAAGAATCTTCATCACTCTTTTGTCTCCTAAATTTCCAGTCATTAAAAAAAATCAAGGCTGAGCATATCATCAGGCTGTGTCTCTTAAGACAATCAGATCAAGAGAATGGTACTATCTTGGAGGAATGTGGGATATATAAGTTGTTACATTGGCCTGGTATATCTCTGGGTTTTTCCAGGTGCTTTATCTGCCATTTGTCCCTCCTCATCTCTTAGGAGTTGATGGCTTTGCGGAAGTTGCCAGCCTCAGGGGAGGTTGCTGTTTCCTGATCATGGCCTGGAGGGCTTCTCTGTGTCTGAGTCAGCATCTAGATAAAGGATTCAGTTCAGTTCAGTTCAGTTTAGTTGCTCAGTCGTGTCCCACTCTTTGCGACCCCATGAATCACAGCACGCCAGGCCTCCCTGTCCATCACCAACTCCCGGAGTTCACTCAAACTCATGTCCATCGAGTCAGTGATGCCATCCAGCCATCTCATTCTCTGTCGTCCCCGTCTCCTCCCGCCCCCAATCCCTCCCAGCATCAGAGTCTTTTCCAGTGAGTCAACTCGTCGCATGAGGTGGCCAAAGTATTGGAGTTTCAGCTTTAGCATCAGTCCTTCCAATGAACACCCAGGATTGATCTCCTTTAGAATGGACTGGCTGGATCTCCTTGCAGTCCAAGGAACTCTCAAGAGTCTTCTCCAGCACCACAGTTCAAAAGCATCAATTCTTCGGCGATCAGCTTTCTTCACAGTCCAACTCTCACATCCATACATGACCACGGGAAAAACCATAGCCTTAACTAGACGGACCTTTGTTGGCAAAGTAATGTCTCTGCTTTTTAATATGCTATCTAGGTTGGTCATAACTTTCCTTCCAAGGAGTAAGCGTCTTTTAATTTCCTGGCTACAATCAGCATCTGTAGTGATATTGGAGCCCCAAAAAATAAAGTCTGACACTGTTTCCACTGTTTCCCCATCTGTTTCCCATGAAGTGATGGGACCAGATGCCTTGATCTTTGTTTTCTGAATGTTGAGCTTCAAGCTAACCTTTTCACTCTCCTCTTTCACTTTCATCAAGAGGGCTTTGAGTTCCTCTTCACTTTCTGCCATAAGGGTGGTGTCATCTGCATATCTGAGGTTATTGATATTTCTCCCAGCAATCTTGATTCCAGCTTGTGCTTCTTTCAGCCCAGTGTTCCTCATGATGTACTCTGCATATAAGTTAAATAAGCAAGGTGACAATATACAACCTTGACGTACTCCTTTTCCTATTTGGAACCAGTCTGTTGTTCCATGACCAGTTCTAACCGTTGCTTCCTGACCTGCATACAGGTTTCTCAAGAGGCAGGTCAGGTGGTCTGGTATTCCCATCTCTTTCAGAATGTTCCACAGTTTATTGTGATCCACACAGTCAAAGGCTTTGGCATAGTCAATGAAGCAGAAATAGATGTTTTTCTGGAACTCTCTTGCTTTCTCCGTGATCCAGCGGATGTTGGCAATTTGATCTCTGGTTCCTCTGCCTTTTCTAAAACCTGCTTGAACATCTGGGAGTTCACGGTTCACATATTGCTGAAGCCTGGCTTGGAGAATTTTGAGCATGACTTTACTAGCGTGTGAGATGAGTGCAATTGTGCGGTAGTTTGAGCATTCTTTGGCATTGCCTTTCTTTGGGATTGGAATGAAGACTGACCTCTTCCAGTCCTGTGGCCATTGCTGAGTTTTCCAAATTTGCTGGCATATTGAGTTCAGCACTTTCATAGCATCATCTTTCAGGATTTGAAATAGCTCAACTGGAATTCCATCACCTCCACTAGCTTTGTTCGTGGTGATGCTCTCTAAGGCCCACTTGACTTCACATTCCAAGATGTCTGGTTCCAGGTGAGTGATCATGCCATCGTGATTATCTTCGTTGTGAAGATCTTTTTTGTACAGTTCTTCTGTGTATTCTTGCCACCTCTTCTTAATATCTTCTGCTTCTATTAGGTCCATACCATTTCTGTCCTTTATCCAGCCCATCTTTGCATGAAATGTTCCCTTGGAATCTCTAATTTTCTTGAAGAGGTCTCTTGTTTTTCCTATTCTGTTGTTTTCCTCTATTTCTTTGCATTGATCGCTGAGGAAGGCTTTCTTGTCTCTCCTTGCTATTCTTTGGAACTCTGCATTCAGATGCTTATATCTTTCCTTTTCTCCTTTGCATTTCGCTTCTCTTCTTTTCACAGCTATTTGTAAGGCCTCCTCAGACAGCCATTTTGCTTCTTTGCATTTCTTTCCCAAAGTCACCTGGATGAACAGTTCCTTTCTTTTGTTGTCTCTTGGAGACCAGTTAGTAATGGTGGGTGAATGGATTCACCTGAATGCCTTCCCTGATCTAGATCTGCGGAACTAGTGCTCAGTACCCAAACAGGATGAGGGACCTGCTTGTTCTGAACACATCGCCTTGCTCTGGCTTTGGTACCTTCTAGGCGTGGGGTCGCTAAGGGTCGGACATGACTGAGCGACTTCACTTTCACTTTTCGCTTTCACACATTGGAGAAGGAAATGGCAACCCACTCCAGTGTTCTTGCCTGGAGAATCCCAGGGACAGGGGAGACTGGTGGGCTTCCGTCTATGGGGTCACACAGAGTCGGACACGACTGAAGTGACTTAGCGGCAGCAGCAGCAGCAGCAGGCAGCTCCTTCAGGGATCACATAGAAGCAAGACTACCAGGACTCTCATTCATTTATTTTGTGAGCAGAGTATTTGCCTCAATCTCTATCCATTGTAGTAGAGAAAGCAGTCTTTAGAATCAGGCAGACAAGGCTTTGGGGCTTCCCAGGTGGCTCAGTGGTAAAGAATATGCCTACAATGCAGGAGACACAGGAGATGAGTGTACGATCCCTGGGTTGGGAAGATCCCCTAGAGGAGGAAATGGCAATCTGCTCCAGTTCTCTTGCCTGGAAAACTCCACAGACAGAGGAGCCTGGCAGGCTACAGTCCATGGGATCACAAAGGGTCAGACATGACTGAGCATGAGCATAAGACATAGCTTTGGTTTCTCGCCCTGCTTCATGCTAGATGCATGAACTTGGGGAATGAGTGTAACTTCTCTGAGCCTCACTTTTCTTATCTGAAAAATCGGGACAGTAAACTTACTTATTGTGGAAATGAAATGGGATAACATATTCAGGGTGCTCATCATGGGGCCTGGTACTATGAGCATGCTCAATACATGTAAGGCCCTTTTCCTGATGGGAATGGAGGTGTACCCCCTAGATAATCGGTAGCCGGGTGCTTATTCCATTGCTTCTAGGAATTTTTATATTTCATTCAAATAAGATCAGGTATTAAAATGGCCCCCATGTTGTCACTGTGTCGTAAAAGTAATCAGAAATTGTCCAGGAAATTCAGATGTCATGACTACTTGCGAAATATCACTTATAAATGAGTGTTCAAACTCTTGATAGAGCCCAGAGCAAGTACTTCCATATTATTTATGGTACAGAGTCACATGAGCTGTATTGCAGGTTAAAAGAAGAACACTCCTTCCCCCTGACAAGAAGACACAGTTGATGCAAGATGGGTAAAGCCAGACTGATATTCATAGGCTCACATGGACCCGCAGTAAGGAGGCCCGGTACCTCCTGGAACTTACACTGACTAGTCTGTCAGTCTCGAACACTATGGATGCTGGTCACCTCCCACAAGCTGATGCCTAAGCAGCTCCAAAACTCAAGAGGTGTGATATGATGGGAGCTGTGGGGCTGAAGTGACACAGATCTTAGCAGGATGACGTGGAAGAGTGGGTCACACTTTCAAGAACTCTTCAGAATGTTTTGTCATGGAAACTTGGACTGTCAAAGAGTAAAAGGGGTAGAAGGTGCAGGAGACCCAGAATTGAGAAATAAGGCATACCCTGTTACTGAAACATAAATGTAATAAGTACTAGATCCAAGAAAAGAAATGCAGAGTTACTATTGCAACAACAGCAGAAATCACACATGATATTAATAAATATGTACTGTGTGCCTGGTGCTGTTTTAGGCTGGGGGCTATCTAAGTTTGGAAGAACCATTCTAGCGGGGGAGGGGATGGATAATAAACAAAATGAATATGTACGTTATTTTGAATGTTAGAGATAGTAAGTGCCAATGTAGAAAATAAAGCTGGCGGATAGAGAGAGAAGGGAGTGAAGAGTGGTGTGGTGGATGTTATAATTTCAAGTTGGTAGCTGTGAAGAGTTTCAGAGATTAAGGTAACACTGAGCAAGACACACTCTCATGATCTAAGAAGAGAATTGCAGGCAGAGGGAGGCCCAAAGGCCCAGGCACCGAGGCATGAACATTCCTGGCACGTTCAAGGAAAAGCCAAAAGGCCTACGGAGCTGGAGTGGAGCAAAGTTCAGGTAAGAACAAGGTGATGGGACGTGAGGTCAGAGAGCTGACATGACTGAAGTTTGCTGGGCTGGTCACGTTGGTGCTTATCCCATCGAAGGGCGTGTTGCCACCATCATCCTTTTAATTCTTCTCTATCTTTTCCCTGCTCTAACATTTTCTAGGCACTTTGACAAGCAGATAACCTGGAAGGTCTTCTCAGCCCTCGTAACACCCCTTTGAAGCAGATTATTTATCACGACTGTTGCACATATGGGAAATCAAAGTTCAGTGAGGTTAAGTAACTGTTAAAAGTCACAAGCTCCGTGGCAAAGGCTCAGAGCCTTTTCTCTCATGCAATCCTGCCTCCATTCCCAAAACAAGGTTTATTTGTATTGTATCTTCTGGGTTTGGCTCATAGCTTCTCATATAAGAGTATCCAAGAATCTCTTGTGTATTCCTGTCAATTGCCTCATTTTCCTTTTCGTTAGGAATGGGACCAGTGGAAACGGTGGATAATGTCTCTGGGCCTCCCTGTCATGGACTGCATGTTTGTGTCTCCCTTAAATTTTTATGTTGAAGCCTCCATTCCTGAAGGGATGAGGCAAAGAGGTGGGGCCTTCAGGAGAGAATTGAGGTCATGAGGGTGGAACCTCCATGATACGATTAGCTCCCTTAGAAGAGGAGGAGACCAGAGCTCTCTCTCACCTTCTCGAGAGGATATAGCAGAATGGCCATCTGCAGACCAGGAAGATGGCCTTTGTCAGAACCTGACCAAGTTGGCACCCTGCTCTTGGACTTCCAGACTCAGAACTGTGAGAAATAAATTCCTGCTGTCTAAGCCACCACATCTGTGAATTTGTGTTATAACAGCCCTAACAGACTGAGATTTTCCTGTTTATCTTCTACAATATTTCCTTCTTGGGTTCTGGTGCCGGAGCTTGTTCACAGCACCGACCCTCCCCACATGCTTGGTTCTTGGTTGTGAAGTCATCTTCCAGAATCAGATTCTCCGGCATCCCTGTCTTGTTTTTTGAGAATTGCTATCTAATTATTAATTTTTATTTTTGGGTTTTCTCCTCTCTCATCTGCCAGTTTGCAGAGGCAGGATCTGCCAGGTGTTCCTGGTGCCCACCAAGCCATCTTTCTCAGTTTTACAAAAGCTGCTGTGATTGGGACCTTTGGTGCTCAGCCATTTCTGGGTCTTTCTCCTTTAGGTGGAGAATTGCATTTCTCTGCCCTTTGACATTAGGTTAGATCCGTGAGTGGAAGTGATGCTGCTACTTCTGGGCAGAGGCATTTGATTCCTAGTGTAGGGTCTTCAGGATTTTTTTTCCCTGATTGAGGCAAAGCTGAAGCATCTGTTGAATTGGAGCGTCCATGAGCTGTGTGAACACTGAGCCACACAAAGGACAGTGGCTGCCAGGGTTTGAGGATATCTCTCCTTGTGTCATGTTTCTATGATTTTGGGGTGTGTGTGTGTGTGTGTGTGTGTGTTGTTCCTGTAGCATTACCTACCCTATACTGATTGACATCTTTTTATCTGGAAGATGAGTTTATGAGTCAGGAGGCAATACCCTGATTTTCACTCAGTGGGTGCTTAGCATTTGAGGACTGCAGGCGAACAGACTTGAATTGTATGACCTTGGGCAAATGACTTCCTGCATTTTCTGTTTTCTTTTCTGTGAATTGGAGAGACTTACACTTGTCTTCTCAGGTTGCTGTGAAAATTGAACGTAGTAACAAGGGTGATGCAGGTAGCATACAGTAGGTGTTTAATGAATGCTTGCTTGCTTTCTTCCTGCACTGTCATAAACTTGAACATGACATGCCCATTTTTTTCTTCTACCAAGGATGTTGCTGTTCTCTCATTAATTAGTGTTTCCTTGTTGCCAGGATTTAGTGCCAAGCAACCCCCTCCCTTGATGCCTCCTCTGACTTCTGGAAGATGAAATTGTCAGCACGGCAAGGCAGAGATTGATCAGATGAGACGCCCAGCAGATGTCCAGAGAGTCAGAGTCCCCACTGCTGCCCCGTCCTGCCTCTGTGCCAGTTCTGTAATCTGTATTAGGAAAACACTGTCTGCTTGATTGCTCTGCAATAGACTTTCACATTAGCGCTTGCTTCCCTTTCTTCCAGTTCTCCATGATATTGTTTTCATTTCCAATTTCTACCCAATTCAATTAGATGTTTGTTTTGACTCTGGCTCAGAGCTGGGCATGGGGAATATCGAGGTGGATTAAGGCATAGCTCCTGCCTGCAAGAAAGGCACCTCAGTGAGGGGAACAGGTAAGGGAGCCAGACTCACTCACCCACCCACCACCAACCAACCAACCAAAAGAACGAAAGCCCAAACACTTGTGATGACTACAAACCTGTAAGCACATGGATGATCCAGAGAAATGACTGGGGAGAAAGTGATAAATTCTGCTGGATCTGAGAATGGGAGAGGGATGACGTCTACTTCCAAAAGATTCTGTTTCACCAGGGTTTTGATGAGTGAATAGGAGTTCACCGAGGGGACTGTGAAGGAAGACTGTTTGGGAGGGATAATGTATTTGCAAAGGTTCAGTGATATGAGATGTGGATGGTTCTGGGCATTATATGAGATTTGATATTTAACAGAGTCTGGTGCTGGGAGGGATTGGGGGCAGGAGGAGAAGGGGACGACAGAGAATGAGATGGCTGGATGGCATCACCGACTCGATGGACGTGAGTTTGAGTGAACTCCAGGAGTTGGTGATGGACAGGGAGGCTGCTGCGATTCATGGGATCCCAAAGAGTCAGACACGACTGAGCGACTGAACTGACTGACTGAAAGGGCAAAGTAGGCAGTAGAAGGAGATGAGGAAAAAGGTTTTGCCAGGCAGGTCAGTGAGGGTAGGACATATTCTTAAGTGTGTGGGTATTCATTAGAACTGTTTCTCTTGGAGGTGTACTGTTTATTGTTTTTTACTATGCATGCACTCCAGTTAATAAGATTGTATCTGTTGCCTTGCCTGATATTGTTAGGCGGTTAGCTCTCATAGGTCTGGATGGAGCAGAGGGCTCTTGAAATATGCTGAAAAGCACATGGAGTCAGGATTAAGGTGGACTAGGGCTCAGATCTGTATGTTATTAGCCCCATGGTCTTACACCTGAGGTCTCCATCACCTCCTCTGCAGAGGGGGAAAATCATGCCCACCTCACTGAGCACCTGTGAGGATTACAATGAAAGAAATATTTAAAATACTCAGCACAGAACTTGGCATCCATTGGGTACTCAATACTCTTCCAGTTGGAGAACTCTCCAGTTATTTGTGTTTGGGAATTGCATTAAGCTCATAAAGAAACTGCTGAAAATTGTTCCAATTGATTTAAAAAATACAATTATACTTTTTTTTTCTTTTTGAGAAAAGTTCTCAGTTCTTTTTCATGACAAACCTTTCAGTATCCTCAAAGGAGGAAAACAAACTTGCGAAAAAAAAAAAAAAAAAGAAACTTGAAACAATATGACATTTCTGTTGTATCAAACCTCAGAGGTCTTACCTTGAGATTATTTTGGTAAATCCCTTTACATTTTTCACTCTCCCCACCCCGAAATGTCATGTGTTAGAATGCACTGCTGTTTTGACGTCTCCATTGTGATATTTATTTTAAGCCATCAGTAGTGTTTTAAATATCTCAGCACTGAACTCTGGCCTTTGAGGAAGGCAAACTAATTATTTTCCAAGCCATTCTGTAAAGCAGGCCTGTGGCATTTGTTTCCTCACAGCTTAGAAAGGAAATGTGAAGCCGGTGGCTTTTTAAGAAAGAGGATGTGCAGTCAGACAGGAGCTCAGAAATTTGGGCTCTGAAGTCATCGTGTCCACCATGTTTCAAAAGGAAGCCCTGATGTTCCTGGAGAAAAGCTGGGGCCACACAAAAACAAAAGCAGGGCTGATGGGTGGGACAAAGGTTGTTGGCACAGATGTCAAGGGCCAACTAAAGTCTCATGTAATCATTTCAGGGTCCCAATAACTTTACAAAGTAGAGACTTTTAGTCCCCTTTTACAGATGTGGAAACTGAGTCTTCAAGAAGTAAAGTCTTATTTAAGGTGACAAGGCCAGGAAGTTGAGGGCTGTTTTTTGCCTGACACCAGAGTGTGTAATCTTAACCATTTGGCTGGGCAGTGTGTGGGGGTCTTTATGCTGTGTGATCTTGGGCAACTCATCTAACCTCTCTGAGCTTCTCAGTTTCTTCTTCCATTAGTCAGGGGTGACCCTATCTACTATCTACTTCTTAGTTGGGACGATCAGAGATACTTCGCGAGGAGGAAGCACCTAGTAAGAATAAGTGAAACATTGTAACTAACTGGGTTCTGAGTACACCGACTTCTGTGTCTTATACAGCCTCTCTAACTCCATCCCATCCCATACCTGACTGTCCCTTACCTGTCCTGTCATAGAAGGTTCCCCCACGGACCACGATAGACATTCCTCATCCCCTCATCTTTCCTACCTCCCATCTCTGGTTTTTATTTACTCCTCTAATTCCTGAAGTTCTCACGGCACTCCCTTTCTCTGAGATATTACAAGTTTCCTGGTGGAGGTTTCAGGGTACCTAGAAGAGAGGCAACTGAGCAGTCTGCAGGTTTAGCGGAGCTTCCTAGAGAAACTGACTTGAGTGATGACGAGGATCTGGGTGAGAGGAGAGGCAAGAGGGACTGCAGACTTGTGCAGGCGCACTGCACGTTCTTGGACCCATGAGTATTTGTACAAGATAATAGGTGACAGTGGACTGTCAGTATTGTTTGTTAAAAATTGGATGTGCGTATTTTCCCTTTGTTTCCTCAGCAAGATGGTTATTCCCAAGAGAGCAAAGATTGAACCTCAATTCCCTGCCCCTGACAGTGCCCTCCTTGGGGGTGGGCATAGAGGCCAGCCCCAGGAAAGACTCGGGTTACTGATTTCTTTAACCCTCACGTGCCTGTGGGTTGGGTTTTACTTGGTGAGGTGGGCAGCTTAGTAACGCAGAAAGGCCATAGACTTTGAGTCAGACAGACCTTATACAAATCACTTATCTATGAACCTCAGTTTCTTCGCCTGAGATGGGGCAACATGTGTGCGCCTCGTAGGATGACTGTGGCAATGAAATGAGATGTGGTATCGGTGAGGGTGCAGTGTGTGTTAGTTCTTGTTTTGCTGGCTGTCCCGTGAATTAATCCTCACTGCTCATGAAGGCTCCAGCTTTGTTGGCAGCTAGGCACGGGCAATTTATCTAAGCAGAAAATCACTAAGCTGCAACTCAAGTTAGCTGCTGCCACCTAGGAGATGCCATTCTGCCATCTCCCTGTCTTGGAGACACGATTTTGCTTCCATGGCAGGTGAGATGGAGGAGAACACGTGGATGAGGGGAGCATTCTGTTTACCTGCTCACCACTGTCAAAGTCGTGGGGACTTTATTCTAGGCTTGTAGGATGGAGGGAGTGTTCAGGCTTAATACAGCCCCTCTGTCTGCAGCCCTTGACCATCCCCTCGAGACTTCACCCTTTGCCTACTACAGTGCATGACCCACAGGTGCAAGGATCTTGGCTTAGTTTGATCCCAAGGGCTTAGGACAGTGCCAGGTAAGGAGTAGGGGCTCAGTCGTTTTGCTGGAAGAATAAGTGCACAACTGCCTTGCAAACTCCTTCCCTAATTTGTCTTTCAGATAGAGCTGGCCAGAAGACGTGGTGCTGTCCTCACCCATCGCTGCTTTCCTCATGTGTGTATGTCTGTTTCGCTAGAATGTCATTAGCACGGAGCAGGGAGGAGTGGAGATCTGTGACATCCAGAGATCCCACGAGGTCTTATTTACCGCCTGCCTCATTTGGTCAAACTTGACGTGAGTTCTTGGCCTATGTTAGTCTCGTGGCTCAAGAACGTGCCTGCTCTGAGGTGTTTGGCCAGCGTGCTTCCCATGACCTGCTGACCCGTGCATGGGCCTTTGAGTTGATGACTTGGCATACACTCAAGCTGCTACCCCAAATGGGTAGATTTCTTTCCATTTAATAAATGATCGGTATAACTTTCCATTAATAGTGTCGATGGTTCCAGCAGCAGAATTTCTGCCTTCTTCCCACCTGAGAAACCAGGGCAGATTGTCAGGCGTGAAGAATCTCCTATGTGCCCTGGGGGAAGGGCATTTGCTGTCCACTCTCTTTCCCTCTCCATCTCCCACTGGCATCAGGGTGGTCTTCAGACATACCGGTACATGTAAGAAACGTATCCATATGTCTGTGCCTGTGTGTATTTTTATTTTTCTAATTTTTTATTGATTTTATTCTAGTTCTGGCTGCGCTGGGTCTTCGTTGCTATGAGTGGGCTTCCTCTAGTTTGGTGAGCAGGAGCTACTCTTTGTTGCGGCGTGCAGGCTTCTTACTGCAGTGTCTTCTCTTGTTGCAGAGCTCTGGCCCTAGGGTATGTGGGCTTCATTAGTTGCAGCACACGGGCTCAGTTGCCCCACAGCATACGGAATCTTCCTAGAGCACAGACTGAACCCTTGTCCCCTGCTTTGGCAGGATTCCTAACTCCCGGATCACCAGGGAAGTCCCTGTGTCTGTGTTTTGGAAAACTCTCCTGGCTTCCATTTTCAAAGACAATTGAAGAGATGGTGGCTGCACTCCCCTTGGAGCTTCATTTTGATTTTCTTGTTCAACACAGCGTGACATTTTCTTGAAAGGGATGTTTCAATTTAGGAACCAAAAGGTGGGTCAGTATCATCATGATAAGAGTAATGACTAGCAAAAAAAAGAATTGCAGAAACAGTGGATGCAGGCTGTCTGACTGAGTTTTGCTATTAATTACACCCTGCCATCCCTCATTCTGAAAGACTAACTCATTTTCTGCTGAGCTTCAGTTTACAGGAGGAGGTTGATGACCAAGAGCAAGCGTCACCCAAAGTAAGGACACGAGGAGAAATGGCTGCAGTGGCTGAAGCTGGCCGTGATGGAGTCTGGTGAAATGGGAGTTTCAGGAATGCAGCGAGGAATCTCCACTGGCTTTCTGTTTTCATTTCACAATCAATAGAGCCATGAATGGGAGAGAAATATGTTGGTTACATTACTTTAAAATAGCCTGGCCAAAAAATATAATTTCTTATTGATTAGTTTCCCATCGAAGGCAAGGACTGTGGATAAAAGAAAATCGACTGCTGAAAATTCTAAAATAAAGAAAGTAAATGAGGGAAGATGTTTAAATTTTTAAAAGGAAGAAAAGGGTATGATCGATATACCCAAATCTACCACTTATAAAACTGTTGCTGAAATGGATCTCAGTTGTTCTTGATCAGATTGACTTGCTTCATTTACTCCAGTATTTAAACAAATATGAAGTGAGCTGACTGGCTTTGCTTTCTACATGTCATGTACCAGGGAAAGTAAAGAAATGTAGGAGTAAAACTCATTCCTGGAAATTAGGCAAGGGATTAGTTGGTAGGTTTGAATGAGGTCATGACTCTTTTTTTTTTGGTTATAAGCAATAGAAACCTGATCCAAATTGGCTTAAACCAGTGATTCTCACCTGGAAATGGTTTTGCCCTCCAAGGGACATTTGGAAATGCATGCATGCATGCAAAGTCACTTCAGTTGTTTTGCGACCCCGTGCACTGCAGCCTGCCAGGCTCCTCTGTCCCTGGGCTTCTCCAGGCAAGAGCACTGGAGTGGGTTGCCCTGTTCTTCTCCAGGGGATCTTCCCAATCCAGGGATGGAACATGCATCTCTTGACATCTCCTGTATTGGCAGGCGGTTCATTACTACTAGTGCCACCTGGGAAGTCCCATGTGGAAGTGATCAGAGACATTTTTGGGTGTCACTGCTGTGGGGTGAGGATGGCTGTTGACCTCTGGTGAGTAGTCACCAGGGATGCTGCTAAACATCCTACAAGGCACAGGATAGTTCCTAACCAGCCAAAAAGTCAGTAGTTCTGAGGTTGAGAGTGGTTTAGTCACTAAGTTGCGTCCAACTCTTGCGACACCATGGACTGTAGCTGGCCAGCGTCCTCTGTCCATGGGATTTTCTAGGCAAGAGTATTGGACTGGGTTGCCATTTCCTTCTCCAGGGGATCTTCCTGACCCAGGAATTGAACCCGGGTCTCCTTCATTGCAGGCAGATTCTTTACTGACTGAGCTACAAGGGAAGCCCCTCAAAATTCTGGTTTAATATAGAAAGGAACTGGAGGAGGGCATGGCAACCTACTCCAGTATTCTTGCCTGGAGAATCCCCATGGGCAGAGAGGAGCAGGGCAGGCTACAGTCCATGGGGTCAGAAAAAGTCAGACATGACTGAGCTACTAAGCAGAAAGTAGAATTTTTTGACTTATCACTGAAAAATCCAGCGTAGATCTAGTTGGGCCCAGATATTCCAACTATGTCATTAGAGACATTTTTTTTTTTTTTTCTCTCCAACCAGCTACTTTCCCTCTGAACTTCATTCTTGGGGAGGCTTCCTCCCTCAGAGTTGCCAGGTGAGACCCAGCAGCTTGATGCTGCTCCCTGCTCAGACACTGGAGTGAAAACAGAGCTCATTTTCCTCACTGGTCCCTCCACTCCCCGTCGCCAAGAATCCTGAGATTGGCTCTCTGTAATCTTTGTCACGTCAGCTTTGAACCATTTGTTGGGGGGCTGGATATACTGACTGAGCCAGGAAATGTACCCACTCCCAGTCCTGGGGTCGCATGTTGACTTGGTCCCATCTAAACCACTTGGACTGAGTAAGTGGCAAGGTGTTTCTCCGAAAGGAAAAATAGGGTGCTGTTTATGAGATAAAGGAGACTAGATGCTGAACAGCCAAGCAACTGATGTGCACTCTGTTTATTTTCTGAGGAAAATCAGAGGAGTGGTGTTATCAAGGACACTGGGACCCCTCCCTTATCCCTCTTCTTCTCTGTCATCCAAGATAAGTTATTTTAAACATTCCTATGATAGTCTTTCTCCTTTTCTCTCTCTTTCCTAACACTCATGTTGCATTATAAAAAACATTTACATATCTGTCTGTTTTCCTAACCTGTGAGGTTCTAAGCACAGGGATTCATCCTTCATGTCTCCAACATCTTCCTCAGGGTAGAGCATGCAGTAAGTTACAATAAGACTTTTTTTTATTCATAAAGAAAAAGTAAAGGAGAACTAAAAAGTCAATCTGGACTTTTAGACTGTTGATTGTTCATGAATCAGATGTCTGTTGAGCACCTATTCTGTGTTTGACACACGGTCAAGCCCTGGAGATATGGCATGAAATAGGGCAGGCACACATCAGGAGTAGAACCTGGCAAGGTGGCAGCCATTGGACAAGTGATCAAGTGGGTTGCATGAGGCAAAGGGTAAGTTCTGAAAGGGGGAAGTGGGTCTTCTTTACAGTCTAATTCTGCAGAAGTGATACTCGAAGTGATTCTTTCTTTTCAAAGAATTGACAGTCTGGGAAGAATAATTGTACACAACTTAATGCAAATTCTGATAAAAGCTAAGGGGAAAAGCACATGGTTCTGTGAACCAAAAAGGGCAAAACTGATTCTATTCAGGGAGTCAGCAAGGACCTTGAAGAGGACAGCCTGGAAGGTGTGTGAGAGCTAGTTTTGCAAAAAGTAGGTGGAAGAGCTTCTGCGCAGAGAGGACGGCCTTGTGCGTAGGTCTCGAGAAGGAAGTGGGGCACGTGGTCATGGTTATTATGGCCTGTTTGCAAGATGGAGTTGTATCTCAGATCTGGTTTAAAGAAGGGTGGCCTTGACTCGCCACTTCAATGTGTTTTTTAGGCAGCAATTGTTTCTTTTCTGGAACAGAAACTCAAAGAGATTAAAGTGAGTAGAAAGTTTTATTGTCAGGACACAGAAGGTTCCCAGGGAATCATTCGTAATTGTTGGACTTCATGGGACCTGGGATGTTATTAGTAGCCATTCTCTTCCTCTTGCTCTCTGGGGGTTCATCTCTGCTCCAGTGTCCTCCCTGCAGCCCAGCATCCACCACTGAGACCTCAGTTTTTGCTTTGTACTTGCCCAGGGCTCTGGTTCTTCCTCTTCATGACCTTACGGTTCCTGCTTCTAACACCCTCTGACTAAATCAGCCTTCATCTCCCTTTCAAATTTCCAAGTGTAAGGATCTGATAGGCCCCAGTGATGGGAGGTAGAGACAACAAAGATGCAGAATGTTGGACAGACATTGCTTTAGATGTTATTATTGTGAGATGTTAGTAACCTAACATGGCTGGATTCCAACCTCAGGGGAAAATCACCCCTAGATAACAGTTTTGGACACATAGTCAAGGTAATGCTCACCCCATTCTCCGTTTTGCTCAGAATGCAGCAGCCATGCTGGTATTCTTCTGGTTTCTCAGCCATGCCGCCTTTGCACATGCTGCTTCCTCTGCCAGGAATGCTCTTCTCTCCTGCTCTTTACTTGGTTAACCTTTATTATCCTTCAGGTCTCAGCTTAGACATCATTTTCTCAGAGAGGTCCTTGCTGACTCCCTGAACAGAATCAGTTTTGCCCTTTCTGGTTCACAGAACCATGTTCTTTTCCTCTTAGCTTTTATCAGAATTTGCAATTTTACTAAGTTGTCTACAATTATTCTTCCCAGACTGGTGACTCTTTGAAAAGAAAGAGTCACATCTGCCCAGAATCTAATAGGTGTCCAGTAAACACTGATTAAATTGGTAAAGTAAATGTAATTATCTAGCGGGAGGTCCTTTTGGAAATTTTGTTTACAAAGGGTAAAACCTTCTGTTGAACATGGTTACATCTTTCCTTGGTTGTAGGAGAACACCTTAAGTAGGGACTACTCTGATAGTTGATAAGGGCACTAAGTAGGAGATGCCCAAATAAACCTCACACGTGGTTAGGAAGATCCAGCCTCTGCTCCCAGGCTGCTTTCTTCTGTTATTTTAGGATAAGTCACAGGGCTGACTTGTGTCAAAATTTTGGCAAAGAGAAGGGAAACTAACATTTATTGGGAAGCAGTTAGTGGCCAGGTACCATGTGAGGTACTTTATAAACACTGTTTCATTCATTTCTCTTGACTCTTTATAAATAGTCTCCAACTTCTGTTCCAGCTTCTGTCAACTGTGCCATATGTACTGCAGAGGTCGGAAGCCTAAGAGGTACATTTCTAAGACTTCCTTGTAGCTAGGATCCTGGATATGATTTCTGGTTTTGCAAATCAAATACACTCCTTGAGTCCTGAATTCAGAACTGAGTTAGCAGGGAGAAGGGCATAATGCAGTCCACCTTTGTGGGTGAATCACTGCAGAGTCAAAGTGGTTCTATAGTCATTAGCTTTCTGAGTCGGTAACTTCTTGTAGCAATGGTGATTGTTTTCCCAGGCATCACAGGGTTAGGGAGATTTGGGAGGCTGGGAGTTGTTCTTGGAAGCTCCAACTATTTGAGTGCTTCCCCTGGTTCTCTGGGGTCCCCAGTGCCTCAGCAGTAAAGAACCTGCATACAGTGCAGGAGACCTGGGTTCAATCCCTGGGTCGGGAGGATCCTGGAAGAAGGCATGGCAACCCACTCCAGTATTCTCACCTGAGGGATCCCACGGACAGAGGAGCCTGGCAGGCTGCAGTCCATAGGGTCACAGAGAGTCGGACACCACTGAAGTGACTCAGCATGCACACGCCTGGTTCTCTAACAGCTTAGACCTGCTGATAACCTTCCTTTCTGCTTAAAGTAGCAGAAGTGGTTTCTGTAGTCTGCAACTGAACCCGAAACACTAGGTTTCTCATACCCTCCTCTCCTCACATTTTACAGATGAGGACCTGAGATCTGAGGATCAGGGTTCGAATGACCTGACTCAGCTTTCATAATAGGTTAAGCGGTGGAGAACTTGAAACCAGACTGACTCTTTCCATTTGTCCCTCTTCACTGCTGCCACCCAGTTCTTTTCTTGGGGGGTGCTTTTCTTATTTCCAATATCCTTCTCCCACAGAATATTTTTTTCTTATTTCCAATATCCTTCTCCCACAGAATATTTTGTTGCAAACAGATGGGATCTGACAGTTATATTCATTTCAAGGCCTTAGGGATGTGATATAACCCTTTCCAGGCATCTCTGCATTTTTCAGCAGCCCATCGGGACAGGGCAGTGCAGGACCCTGCGGCAGGCGTGACTCACAGTGGAATCCCAGACACCATGGCAACTGCTTGAGGTGGAGATGAGGGGTCAGGGAAGAAAGCTGGGATGGGAGGGAGTGCAGGGAAGGTCAGGAAAAATAACTTGGGTTCTCATCTCTTAATTGTCCTGGCTTGATTTCCTTGAGGCATGTGTTAATCTTCCCAATTTGCTGAAAGGCTCTTGCCCCAGGTGGTAAGCTTTCTAAAGCTTTGGATTTGGGTTTATAAGCTGGTTGGAGCATGCCCTGCTTCTGACCCACTCCCAAGAGTTTTCCCATCAGATTTTAGACATGCCAGCTAATTCTTTTCTATAGATTTGCCAGGTTTTATTAGGAGCAATGGTATCGAGGGTATTTTTCTTTATAGACATTATAATTAGTAATTGTTTTGAAGGGCAATTGCTGTTAAACTACTTATTTTTTCTTTTCCTGGAGGACAGGACAGTTTCCAAGACTGATTATTTCACAATTGAAATTCCATGTCTCCCAGAGGTAGATTTTGAAAGCAGTTGGTAGAAGCAAAATCCTCTTTTTTGATTTTTCCCATTACACATTCAGACACAGACACAGACACACACACACACATACACACACAAACATTCCTGGGAAGGGAAGCAGAAAAACAAAGCCTCCACTGAATGTTCAACTGCTTTTATAGACAGTTGCCTGACTCTCTGGCTAATGGGAGAGATGATGAATGCTCCCAAGATACCACTTCAGTCAATTAATTAGTTAATGTTTAAAGATGGAAAATGTCATGTAGATGAGAACATTATGATTCTCTTAATAAAAAAGACTTAAAGTGAGAAAAAATAGAAATGAAAAGACAGTGCAAGTTTTGCCTTTGAACTATAGTTCCCCTCTCTGATTCTGTAGCCAGTCACAGGGTGGTGAGCACCTCCCGATTGTCAGGTCACCTCCCGAAAGTTTCCTGTACAGTGAGTGTGATGAGGTAGCTTCTTTTGTTCTTGTAAGTGGAATGAGGGTAGGTTTGGGGCTCCAGAGCTGGGTTGGAGCCTCTCCTAAATCAGTCACACTTCAGGAAGGACTGGCAGATAAGGGTGTGGCATGCAGGCCGTTCTTTAAGACAACCAAGGTTCAAGATCCAGGGAAGTAAAATTCAATCCTTTCTTATGAGGCTTTTGAGCTTGAAAACAAGAAGGAAAACAGAGGGTGGGCTGCTGGGTGAGCGTTAACTGCAGATGGGAGTATAAGCAGGGGTGTTACTGAAAGGAGAGGGTCACAGGAAAGCACTGCCATTGGGGCTGCAGGACTCAAGTCGCGTGGGTTTGCACTGTTGATTCTGCACTGGGTGGGTGGCCACTTTGGTGAGAAGCTTTGGGGCGGGGGCAGATAGCCCGCACCTACTAAAGGTTCCTCAAATCCTCCCTACTCCAACCATCCTAGTCAGATACCTGCATCCCCCATTCTGCTGCCTGCACCTCACCTGCCTTTTGAGAGGGTTTTACAGACAGGAGGCACATCTGAGAAGCACAGACGCAATGCTTTCTCGAAATTTCATTCAATCCAGATATTTGAGAAAATACCAGTATTTGATTTGAAGACATATCCCTGGCATGACATACTCATAATTGTGGGCTGATAAAAAGACTTTTTCTTTTCTCATCACGGCTGCTCAGACATTTTTCATGAACAGAAGTTGGAAAACAATTGATTAAAGCATAATCTCATCTTCCCACACAGTAGCTAGTAGTGATGGAGAACTTAGGCTCTGGAGTTAGACAGGTCTGTGGTCAGAAGCCTGGCTCTCACCCACTAGCTGTGTAAACCTGTAGTTTCCTTTACTGCTCAGAACCTCAATTTCTTCATCTGTAAATGGGGAATCCTAAAAATATTTATCCTGGGAGGATTGGAAAGAAAGTTGTTTATTCATGCATTCCATAAATATTGATTGAGTTTCTATGACATGGCAGACAGGTACTGGCTTGAGGGTCTCACAGTAGTAAAACAGGAAATTTCCTTGTCTTCATGAAGTTTATATTCTCATGAGGAGGCAGACAATAATTAATTGAAAATGGTGATGATGATCTATGAAGTAGATACAGTTAAGGAACATGATAGAGATTGGCTGGGCGTGGAAGGTGGACAACGTAGCTAGGGAGGACGTCTCTGAGATGAAACTAAATTGGGAAATGAGGGCTGGTAAGGAGTGAGCCCCACAAAGATCAGGAGAAGAGCATTTCTGGCAGAGGGAACAGACATAGAAAGAGCTTGACATGCTCCAGAAAGGAAAGGCCCAGCATGGCCTTACCCTGGGAAGAGATGCGGTCAAAAAGGCAGACAAGGGCCAAATCAAATTAAGGCCTCTGAAGCCACGATCAGAAGTAACAAATGCATTCTCACTCTGGTGCCTGGCACAGAGTCAGGGCTTGGTAGTCTATTTCCTTCCTTTACAATTCCTTTTCCTTGAAATGGGGTTGTATTTAGGTTAAGGTACCACATTCCCATCCCAGCTGCTTCTTCCTTCCCTAAAGCTGAAAGGATCTGTTTGTTTAGTAACATGGAAGGTTTCCTGTTTTTCACAATGCCATAGACCTTGGGAAGGGACTGAGTAAGACTTCCATGTGTCTCAGAGGGAAGGGGAATATGATCCAAGATACTCAGGAGGCTACAGGCACCCATTGGATAGGTAGAATATGAGACATCAATTTAATAAGCTTGGATTTAGACATTATAAGAGTCTTTACCGTATTCATTAGAATAGAATTTGTATGAGTTGGACTTCAAGAATCTGGAACCCTCAAATAACCAGGATACGCACTATTCTTTGCTTTGAGGAGAAGGGAAAGACCAGGAATATGATGATAACAAATAATTTTTTAAATACAAATTCCACACTTCAAAGACCTCTGCTGATTCAGCCTAGTTTCTAATACCATCTTTATTCCTCTGGGCCGTGGGATACTCATCTCTCTCAGAGAGACACAATTTCTTTGGGGGGATTTACTTACAGTGAACATCATTATGGGCTAACATATTGATTCTTTTTCTAAGTAGTAAGGGAGGAAGTAAATGGCATTTTCAGTTTTGTCCCTCAGTTAACCAGGGGACAAACCTAAACAAACAATGACAACAAAAGACTGTGTGCTGAGTCCTGGTTAATCAAGTTTTTGTTGTGTTTGGCAGACAAAAGCCGAGCAGATTTCTCCCAAGTGTGGTGCAAAGTGGTGCAAAGTAGGGCTGAATTTTTCTGTAATTTTGTCATTAGGACCAAAATAAGAAATTGCATCAATCAGAGATAATTTCCCTGGGCTTCCCAGAGAGGTATGAAAGGAAGAGTGAACTCCCTGTTGCTCTGAAGTGGCAGTGAGTGACCGTCCAGCAGATAATCGAACAGATGGGATGAAGTGTCAACGCGAAATTGATATGCACCCTGGTGATGGAAAAGAAGCTGCTTAGACTGACACAGAGGAGGCAGAGAACGGAGATCTTGCTAAGCACTGAAGGCCTGCTGTCCCCTTGATTTGGCATCTGGAGAATGATGGAGGGTAGGGAGACATTTGACCAAAATCTCATAGTGGAAACAGTTAACAAATAATTTACTTTAACAAACATTCACGAAGCTTCTAATCTATACCAGATACTATGCTTTGGTGATGAGATAAAAAGAATATATGTCAGCCTTTTCTCTCCCAAAGGATTGCCCTCAAGGGGATGAGTAGGGGAGAGGTGGGAGAGGCAAGTTCAGGGTTATGGGAACCCTGACAGAGGGGACACAAAGGCTCTGGCCTGGAGATTCAGAAACAGCTTTTTGGAAAAGATGTCCATGTTGGAATATTTTCTAATTTTAGAAGTACAGTTGACCATTGAGCAATGCAGGGGTTAGGCAGGCTGATCCCTGAACTTGAAAATCCACATATAACTTTACAGTTGGCCCTCCCTGTCTGAGGATTCAGCCAACTGCCAATCATGTCGTTCTGTGTCGTGTATTTAGTGAAAAAAATAAGTGGACTCGTGCAATTCAAACCCATGTTGTTCACAGGTAACTTTACTACATGTTTTCTTATGTTGAGATCCTATGTAAAGTGAGAGTGTTAGTCGTTCAGTCTGACTCTTTGTGGGCCCTATGGACTAGCCCGCCAGGCTCCTCTGTCCATGGGATTCTCCAGGCAAGAATACCCTGGAAGTGCCATGCCCTTCTCCAGGGGATCTTCCCAACCCAGGGGTCGAACCCAGGTCTCCCTCATTGCAGGCAGATTTGTTACTGTCTGAGCCACCAGGGAAGCCCAGGGACTCTTTAAGTTATGGTGTGTGGGCTTAGTGACTCTGCAGTATGTGGGATCTTAGTTCCCTGATAAGGGATCAAACTGACATCACCTGCATTGCATGCAGAATCTCAAACACTGGACCGATCGGGAATTGAGATTGGGACCTCTGGTACACATGTGTCAAAGGAACGGTGGAAGGTGAGGCTGCAAAAGCTTCATAGGTCCCCAAATATCCTGTAGACTGAAGAAGGGGTCCTGGGGCCACTGAGTGGCCCCAAAGGTTTGAAGTCGTAGGGTGATATTGTGAGATTTGTGCTCTGGGAAGTTCTCGCCACTTGACTCCCCTGATGCACTGAATCAGGTCTGGGAATCAGCTATTATCAAGATGAACCGTGTAAAATCAGTCTCAGATATTCAGAATTAGGTTAATTATAATCCTTGCTCTTGACACTGTCATTTCTTTAATAATGAATCTCTTTTATTTTACCTTAACTGATGAAATACTTAATAATCTAATAAATTCCCTTGCAGTTATCATCCAACCCAGGTGCTGTAACGTTCATGATAGCTTCCATCTACTACTATTTCCTGTTAGTGGCTAGATTCTGTTCTCTTTGCTTGTTCATCAACCATTCCCCATCAAGGTAACCAAAGGTCAGATGAACTTAGAAGTCACCCAGTCCATCTGTTTTTAAAGAATCTTTCTTTTATACATATACATGTATCTACTCTTTTTCGAATTCTTTTCCCATTTAGGTTACTATAGAATATTGAGCAGAGTTCCCTGTGCTAGATAGTAGGTCTTTGTTGGTTATCTGTTTTAATATAGTAGTGTATACATGTCAATCACTTTGCTGTTCACCTAAAACTAACGCAACATTGTTAATCTACCCAATATAAAATAAAAATTAAGAACAAAGAAGCTATCTGTCCAGCCATGGGAAATTCACTATTTCAGCAAGTAGCCAATTCTAGTTGCTAGAAAGCTGATTCTAGCTGTGCTGGCTGTTAACTTCTTCCATTCGCCTGGAATCTGGTAAACACAGTCTTTAGTCAACGTGTATTGAGCACCTCCCCTGAACAAGGCACATTGTGGGGAATATGAAGTTGTTAAGACAAGGTTTTCTGCCCCAGCAGAGTTTATAGTTTAGCAGAGGAGATAAGACAAATACACAAATAATTATAATACAATGTCAAGAGTGCTGTGTACTTATCAGAAAGGAACAAGCAAAGTGTTATTGGAATTCAGGGAGAAAGAGATCAATTCTAGGTAGAAGAATTTGGAAGAGCTTCATGGAGGAGGTAGCATTTGGGATGTGCCTTGATGGGAGGTGGAGATAATGATTTTGCAGACTAGGGAGAGATGATGGGATCATTCTGTCCAGGCAGAGGGAACAGCATGGACGAAGACATGGAGGAGAGCGAGCACAGGGCCAGTGACTCCCACAGAAATGAGTCTGGTGTAGATTTTCATTGGCTAGGAGTCTAGATGGAGAAGTCAAAAGTTGAAGTCATGCAAGGGGACTGAGGCCACAGGCTTTCATGGTGTAAACTGTGGAAAAGTGAAAGTGACAGTCAGTCGTGTCCGACTCTTTGCAACCCCATGGATTATACAGTCCATGGCATTCTCCAGGCCAGAATACTGGAGTTGGTGGCCTTTCCCTTCTCCAGGGGATCTTCCCAACCCAGGGATCAAACCCAGGTCTCCCACATTGTGGGCAGATTCTTTACTAGCTGAGCTACAAGGGAAGTTCAAGAATACTAGTGTGGGTAGCCTATCCCTTCTCCAGCAGATCTTCCTGACCCAGGAATTGAACCAGGGTATCCTTCACTGCAGGCGTATTCTTTACCAGCTGAGCTATCAGGGAAGCCCCGGTATAAACTCTTACCTGCCAATATTCCCTCCCCACTTCTTCAGCTTTGATCATTCTTCCTCATCCGTCTCCTCCTCCAGGAAGCCCTCTGTACTTCCAATGGTTGGTTTAGGTTCTTTCCCACATACTCCCAAGTCTTACTGGGTTTACCTCTGTCTTAGGCTTCAGTTCTGTCCTGTCTTGTCATGGCTCTGGGATGAGTGTGTGTTTATGTCTTGGTCTTTTCCATTAGAGCAATGTAGGGCTGGAATCATGACTTATATTCCACCATATCACCAATACTGAGTACAGTGCCTGGCTATGGGAGCTATTCAATACATAGTGTCAAGTGAGTGCATGCTTCCTATTGTGGTTTATTGCTGTCTGTTTCTTTCCTTCAAATCCTGCCCGTTGGACTTCGAATGTGTATTTGGCTCCCTCTACTTGGCTGTCACTCAAGGTCTTACCTTGCCTTATTCTAGAGTTTAATTTTATGCATTACTTTGGGACTCATATTCTAGCTTTCAATGTCCATCCTGCAAAGATACAATTTGGACAAGTACTGTTTATTCAGCCAGTCTGCTCTGCTTGGAGCCCCAGTATCTGATCCCTTGGGCATGATTTTCAATTAAACAGTTATTTATTGAGTGCCTACTGCACACCAAGGATACATGATGAGGGCAGCCCAGTGTTGTCCCTGGGTTGACCCAAGTTTGACTACAACTCTGAATATCTCCAGAAAAACTGAGACACCAGAGGAAATGGCAAATACCCATGGAGAAGAGAGGTCTGATGTTTCAACCAGAGTAATTCATCCCAGGCCACGATTAGATGAGTGTTTGGGTCCATCAAGTGAGTCCAGATGGCAGCTCCCTCTTCCTGTGATCATCAGGAGTCTATTTGGGCTCTTGCGGGGAGAACGAGAGATTGTAATTCTGAAGTGGAACAGAAAGAAAGGTAATTGGATCAATGGGCTGTTAATGATGCTATTGAGCAGCTTTCTGCCAGAGCTGTGCTGTGGATGGGGCTGACCAGAGAACCTGGCCATGCCTGGTGTGAATGCCTGACTTTGACATAAAGCCTTCTGTAGATTGTTAAGTGCTTTCTGTATGCATGATTTCATATAATTTATTATAATCCTCCTTGGCTAGAGAAGGCGTTTTAGGATATCAAGGCAGGATTGCCAGACAATCGGCTCCCTGTCTGGGGATGGGAAGATCCACACGGATATTTGTGCTTTATGGGGTGGTTGTGAGCATCACATGACCTTTGTTTGTTGCTGTGTGGTTTCTGACAGGGGAGAAACGGGAAGCAACATGAGCGCCTCGGCACAGTGGCGTGATGGAGTAAGTTACTCTGCATCTGCTCAGGGACTCGTCAGTGCTGGTCATGGAGGATGAAGTAACACTCTAGCAGGTGACTTGAAGGACTTTCTGCAAGGAACTGGTGTGTATAATATGACCCTATTTCTACAAAACAGACAGTGACCACCCATGCTCATTTATGTCTACATGTTTGTCTAGAATAAAATGACGATGCTGACTATATGGACGATCACAGGCCGGGCTCTTTGCAGCGGATTTCAGGCATTACAGATCATGGGGCAGTGGGATGGGGCGGGGCAAGAAAACAAAAGATGATAAAGAGATACAAGCACTCTCTTTCCTTCACACACATACACATGTATCTATGGATAGTATGTAAGGCAAATAATGAAAAAAAAGGTAAACAAAAGAATCAAGTGACATTTTTCTTCATGTAACATGTCCTAGTGACAAACTCTGTGCTGGGCACCGTGCTTGGCAGGGGTGATGCAGTGATAAGACCCGGGGCCCATCTTTAGAAAGTAATTTATAAATGTATCAAAGTGCAAGGCAAACTAGAATGATTTTTCAATCCTTGGCTGCACATGAGAGTCACTGCAGGAGCTTTAAAAAAAAAAATCGTGATATGCAGACCCATACCCCAAACTAATTAAATCTGAACCCATAGGGGCACTTGAATTTAAAAAATCTCCCCCGGGATTCCCTGGTGGCTCAGTGGCAAAGAATCCGCCTGCCAGTGCAGGAGACATGGGTTTGATTCCTGATCTGGGAAGATCCCGCATGCCGCAGAGCGGCTAAGCCCACGGGACACAGCTATGAGCCTGGGTTCTAGAGCCGGAAGCTGCAACTGCTGAGCCCACAGGCCACAAGTACTGAAGCGTGTGCTCCAGAGCCTGTGCTCCGCAGCAAGAGAAGCCACTGCAGTGGGAAGCCTGTGCCCTGCAACAGAGAGGAGTCCCAGCTCGCTGCAACTAGAGAAAACCCAAGTGCGGGAGCAAAGACCCAGTGCAGTCAAGTAAACAGATAAAATTATTAAGCAAAAATCTTCCTCTGATGTGAGAGTTGAGAATCTCTGTCTTAGAACGTGAGTTCTAGTACCTTAAGATATGTTATGTGTCCTGGGCCAAAATGTCTATTAATAACTCTACGCTAGCATTTTCTTTTTTTGATTTAGTTCAGGAATAGTGTAGTTATGATAAAGTGAAGGATAATCACGTGTCTTCCAATGTCTGTGAACTTGGCACAGAACAGATAGAGATTTATTTATTTATTTTTTATTTTTTTAATTGGAGGCTAATTACTTTACAATATTGTATTGGTTTTGCCAAACATTGACATGAATCTGCCCCGGGTGTACATGTGTTCCCCATCTTGAACCCCCCCCCCCGCCTCCCTCCCCATCCCATCCCTCAGGGTCATCCCAGTGCACCAGCCCCGAGCATCCTGTATCATGCATCGATTCATTTCACATATGATAATATACATGTTTCAATGCCATTCTCCCAAATCATCCCACCCTCGCCCTCTCCCACAGAGTCCAAAGACTGTTCTATACCTCTGTGTCTCTTTTGCTGTCTTGTATACAGGGTTATCGTTACCATCTTTCTAAATTCCATATATATGTGTTAGTATACTGTATTGGTGTTTTTCTTTTTGGCTTACTTCACTCTGTATAATAGGCTCCAGTTTCATCCACCTCGTTAGAACTGATTCAAATGTATTCTTTTTAATTGCTGAGTAATACTTCATTGTGTATATGTACCAGAGCTACTTATGACCCACCTCCCAGAATACTGGAAATAAAAGCAAAAATAAACAAATGGGACCTAATTAAAATTAAAATCTTCTGCACAGCAAAGGAAACTATAAGCGAGGTGAAAAGACAGCCTTCAAAATGGGAGAAAATAATAGCAAATGAAGCAACTGACAAAGAATTAATCTCAAAAATATACAAACAACTCCTGCAGCTCAATTCCAGAAAAATAAATGGCCCAATCAAAAAATGGGCCAAAGAACTAAGCAGATGTTTCTCCAAAGAAGACATACAGATGGCTAACAAACACATGAAAAGATGCTCAACATCACTCATAATCAGAGAAATGCAACTCAAAACCACAATGAGGTACCATTTCACGCCAGTCAGAATGGCTGCTATCCAAAAGTCTACAAGCAACAAATGCTGGAGAGGGTGTGGAGAGAAGTGAACCCTTTTACACTGTTGGTGGGAATGCAAAGTAGTCCAGCCACTGTGGAGAACAGTGTGGAGATTCCTTAAAAAACTGGAAATAGAACTTCCATATGACCCAGCAATCCCACTGCTGGGCATACACATTGAGGAAACCAGAATTGAAAGAAACACATGTACTCCAATGTTCATAGCATATTAATGTTCATAGCATTTTCAAAGCTCACATTTATAATATTTAACAAGGTGCTAAAGCTAAAGATTACTGTAATATTGAATGGTATGCCTTGGAAATGAACAGAGATCATTCTATCGTTTTAAAGATTGCATCCAAGTACTGCATTTCGGACTCTTTTGTTGACCATGATGGCTACTCCATTTCTTCTAAGGGATTCCTGCCCACAGTAGTAGATATAATGGTCATCTGAGTTAAATTCACCCATTCCAGTCCATTTTAGTTCGCTGATTCCTAGAATGTCGACTTTCACTCTTGTTGTCTCCTGTTTGACCACTTCCAATTTGCCTTGATTCATGGACCTAACATTCCAGGTTCCTATGCAATATTGCTCTTTACAGAATCGAACCTTGCTTCTATCACCAGTCACATCCACAACTGGGTATTTGTTTCACTTTGGCTCCATCCCTTCATTCTTTCTGGAGTTATTTCTCCACTGATCTCCAGTAGCATACTGGGCACCTACTGACCTGGGGAATTCCTCATTCTGTATCCTATCATTTTGCCTTTTGATACTGTTCATGGGGTTCTCAAGGCAAGTATATTGAAGTGGTTTACCATTCCCTTCTCCAGAGGACCACATTCTGTCAGACCTCTCCACCATGACCCATCCGTCTTGGGTGGCCCCACATGTAATGGCTTAGTTTCATTGAGTTAGACAGGGCTGTGGTCCATATGATCAGATCAACTAGTTTTCTGTGATTATGATTTCAGTGTGTCTGCCCTCTGATGCCCCCTCGCAATACCTACCGTCTTATTTGGGTTTCTCTTACCTTGGTCGTGGAAAATCTCTTCACAGCTGCTCCAGCAAAGTGCAGCCACTGTACCTTACCTTGGACGAGGGGTATCTCCTCAAGGCTGCCCCTCCTGACCTTGAACGTGGAGTAGTTCCTCTCGGCCCTCCTGTGCCCGCGCAGCCACCGCCTCTTGGACGTGGGACAGCTCCTCTCAGCTACCGCCCTGACATTGGGCGTGGGGTAGCTCCTCTCGGCCACGCTTCTGCGCGTGGTTGGTTGCGCCGAGATTTAAGGGACTAGATCTGATAGATAGAGTGCTTGATGAACTCTGGACGGAGGTTCGTGACATTGTACAGGAGACAGGGACCAAGACCATCCTCATGGAAAAGAAATGCATAAAAGCAAAATGGCTGTCTGAGGAGGCCTTACGAATAGCTGTGAAAAGAAGAGAAGCGAAAAGCAAAGGAGAAAAGGAAAGATATAAGCATCTGAATGCAGAGTTCCAAAGAATAGCAAGGAGAGATAAGAAAGCCTTCCTCAGTGATCAATGCAAAGAAATAGAGGAAAACAACAGAATAGGAAAAACAAGAGATCTTTTCAAGAAAATTAGAGATATCAGGGGACTATTTCGTGCAAAGATGGGCTCGAAAAAGGACAGAAATGGTATGGACCTAACGGAAGCAGAAGATATTAAGAAGAGGTGGCAAGAATACACAGAAGAACTGTACAAAAAAGATCTTCACAACCAAGATAATCATGATGGTGTGATCACTCACCTGGAACCAGACATCTTGGAATGTGAAGTCAAGTGGGCCTTAGAGAGCATCACTATGAACAAAGCTAGTGGAGTTGATGGAATTCCAGTTGAGCTATTTCAAATCCTGAAAGATGATGCTGTGAAAGTGCTGCACTCAATATGCCAGCAAATTTGGAAAACTCAGCAGTGGCCACAGGACTGGAAGAGGTCAGTCTTCATTCCAATCCCAAAGAAAGGTAATGCCAAAGAATGCTCAAACTACTGCACAATAGCACTCATCTCACACGCTAGTAAAGTCATGCTCAAAATTCTCCAAGCCAGGCTTCAGCAATATGTGAACCGTGAACTCCCAGATGTTCAAGCAGGTTTTAGAAAAGGCAGAGGAACCAGAGATCAAATTGCCAACATCCACTGGATCATGGAGAAAGCAAGAGAGTTCCAGGAAAACATCTCTTTCTGCTTCATTGACTATGCCAAAGCCTTTGATTGTGTGGATCACAATAAACTGTGTAACATTTTGAAAGAGATGGGAATACCAGACCACCTGACCTGCATCTTGAGAAACCTGTATGCAGGTCAGGAAGCAACAGTCAGAACTGTACATGGAACAACAGACTGGTTCCAAATAGGAAAAGATATACGTCAAGGTTGTATATTGTCACCCTGCTTATTTAACTTCTATGCAGAGTACATCATGAGGAACGCTGGGCTGGAAGAAGCACAAGCTGGACTCAAGGTTGCCGGGAGAAATATCAATCACCTCAGATATGCAGATGACACCACCCTTATGGCAGAAAGTGAAGAGGAACTAAAAAGCCTCTTGATGAAAGTGAAAGAGGAGAGTGAAAAGGTTGGCTTGAAGCTCAATATTCAGAAAACGAAGATCATGGCATCTGGTCCCATCACTTCATGGGAAATAGATGGGGAAACAGTGGAAACAGTGTCAGACTTTATTTTTTTGGGCTCCAAAATCACTGCAGATGCTGATTGCAGCCATGACACTAAAAGATGCTTACTCCTTGGAAGGAAAGTTATGACCAACCTAGATAGCATATTAAAAAGCAGAGACATTACTTTGCCAACCAAGGTCCGTCCAGTCAAGGCTATAGTTTTTCCCGTGGTCATGTATGGATGTGAGAGTTGGACTGTGAAGAAAGCTGATCGCTGAAGAATTGATGCTTTTGAACTGTGGTGCTGGAGAAGACTCTTGAGAGTTCCTTGGACTGCAAGGAGATCCAGCCAGTCCATTTTAAAGGAGCTCAATCCTGGGTGTTCATTGGAAGGACTGACGCTAAAGCTGAAACTGCAATATTTTGGACACCTCATGCGACGAGTTGACTCACTGAAGAAGAGTCTGATTCTGGGAGGGACTGGGGGCAGGAGGAGAAGGGGACGACAGAGAATGAGATGGCTGGATGGCATCACCGACTCGATGGACATGGGTTTGAGTGAACTCCGGGAGTTGGTGATGGACAGGGAGGCCTGGCGTGCTGTGATTCATGGGGTCGCAAAGAGTTGGACACGACTGAGCGACTGAACTGAACTGAAAGCTAAAGAAAAGAAACTCTAAAGTAATATTGACCCTGGGAGGTGGTCCCTGAATGCCTGCTGTCATTCCAAGGCTGCTGAGCTAAAGGGGGACCAGAGGGATGCTGAAGGGAGATTAAGAAGGGGGTGCTATGACCTCCTGGCCCCTCCCTGTGGGCTCCAAGTCCCCACCATCTGCTGAAGCTCTTTTTCTCTTGGCTTCATGGCAGTCAGATCAAAGCAGCATCTTCTTGCCTGTGCTTACCTGGCTGAAGCAATGAGATTCTGGAATTAATTGGGGGGTACTCCCTCCTCTAAGATGTTGACACTTCCTAATGAATTGTTTTCCCACTTAAAAATACACACTCATGTTGCTTAAGGAGACTCAACAGGTGAAGCCCAGTAATTATGGGTCTCTGCAGGAAGGGAGAGAGCAAGCCGCAGCTGGTCCCCTGTAAGAGCATCATCGAACAGCCCCACCTGCACAGGAAAGGGAGACAGCAGTCAGAATGATGTCATTGAGGCAGCAGACAATGGTGGCATGAAGCGATATCTTCATTCCCTGCTCAGGAATTAAATCTGGGTATCCTGGATGAAAACTAGGAATCTTAGCCACCACACCAGCAAGGGGTAGAGGCTAGAAGCTAATTTTCCCTGGATCTTTGCCCCCAGTGAAAAATGCACTTGTCATGGAGGCAGAAACTGTCAATGCAGGTACAAAATTTACTGTTAGCGACAGAGCAGAACAAGTGGGAGAGCAGAGAAACAGTTTGTTTAGGTGACATAGAAGCAAGGCAGAGATGCACACCCATAAAGGGTGTCCCTCTTTGTGAAGAGGAGTGCAGTAGAGAGGGGATTAAGTCGTTTATACAAGGCAGTTCTTCTGGGCCTTTGTCTTCCTGCAGGCCAGCTATCTGGTTTCTTTTCCACACCTGACCTACCCTGGGCCCTCCCCTAAGGTGCACACACACCTCTCAGCCAAGAGCGATCTCGAAGTGAAGGCTTCTGGGAGGAGCAAGACCCATTATGGCCTATTATCCTCTGACTTTTGGCTCCAAGGAGCCTTTCTGCCTGTGTGTAGTGTCTCCCTATCTTTTACTCAGAAGGGTCTTTTCCCCTCTTGGTTCTTACCTTGATTATTCCCTTGAAGTGTTAACAAAAGATAAAGACTGGCTATTTACCCTGTTTCTGTTGAGCAAATGGGGGTCTGGTTGTAAATTCCTCAACTGGAGCCCACCTCTCTCTTGCCTCAGGAAACGCAAAGAGGAGGCTGGTTGATTGTAAATGTCCAACCTGGAGCCCATCTATCTCCTACCTCGGGGCCTCTAGCTCAAAGGATCCGGCTCTCCCCTCTGGATTTCCTCTGTCTTATGTTTTAGGTTGAGAAAGGGAAGGTACAGGGCCAGGTGACGGTGCGGCAGCATGGTGCCTCGAATGCACAATTCAAGTTGCACTCAATGCAGGGTAGCCTTTCAAGAGGGAGAAGACAGATGTTCCAAATCCTAGAACATTCCTTCTGTGAAATTTTATTGGTCCAAACAAATCATGTGGCCAGCTCAGATTCAAGGTTGAGAAATAGACCCCATGATTTAAGGGAAGAGCGGCAAAGTCACGTTATGAAGGGGTGTGTATACCAGGATACTACTACTTTGGTAATAACTATAATTCCAATTTGACTCACAAGCACTGTCAGGACTGATCATCGCCATCTCCTAGTTCACACAGAGTGGGGCAGCAATTCAGAACATGTAGAAGTGTGAAGGATTTGATTCTGCCAAAATGGACTTATTTGCATGAGTAATGGTGGGTCAGTGGGAGAAGCAACAGATCTTCATATCAGGTGCCTCCCGTCAGGTGGCCAAAGTATTGGAGTTTCAGCTTCAGCATCAGTCCTTCCAATGAACTCCCAGGACTGATCTTTAGAATGGACTGGTTGGATCTCCTTGCAGTCCAAGGGACTCTCAAGAGTCTTCTCCAACACCACAGTTCAAAAGCATCAATTCTTTGGCACTTAGCTTTCTTTATGGCCCAAATCTCACATCCATACATGACCACTGGAAAAAACATAGCCTTGACTAGATGGACCTTTGCTGGCAAAGTAGTGTCTCTGCTTTTTAATGTGCTGTCTAGGTTGGTCATAGATTTTCTTCCAAGGAGCAAGCATCTTTTAATTTCATGGCTGCAGTCGCCATCTGCAGTGATTTTGAAGCCCAAGAAAATAAAGTCTGTCACAGTTTCCATTGTTTCCTCAAATAGATGTTTCCCTGTCTATGCCTTGAAGTGATGGGACCAGATGCCTTGATCTTTGTTTTTTGAATCTTGAGTTTTAAGCCAGCTTTTTCAATCTCCTCTTTCACTTTCATCAAGAGGCTCCTCAGTTCCTCTTCGCTTTCTGCCATAAGGGTGGTATCATCTGTGTATCTGAGATTATTGATATTTCTCCCGGCAATCTTGATTTCAGCTTGAGCATCATCCAGCCCAATATTTTGCATGATGTACTTTGCATATAAGTTAAATAAGCAGGGTGACAATATATAGCCTTATTGTACTCCTTTCCCAATTTGGAACCAATCTGTTGTTTCATGTCTGGTTTTAACTGTTGCTTCTTGACCTGCATACAGATTTCTAAGGAGGCAGGTCAGGTGGTCTGGTATTCCCATCTCTTGAAGAATTTTCCAGTTTGTTGTGATCCACACAGTCAAAGTCTTTGGCATAGTCAATAAAGCAATAGATGCTTTTCTGGAACTCTCTTGCTTTTGCTATGATCCAATGGATGTTGGCAATTTCTCGTTCCTCTGCCTTTTCTAAATCCAGCTTGAACATCTGTAAGTTCTTGGTTCACATACTGTTGAAGCCTGGCTTGGAGAATTTTGAGAGTTACTTTGCTAGTGTGTGCTGCTGCTGCTGCTGCTAAGTCACTTCAGTCGTGTCTGACTCTGTGTGACCCCATAGAGGGCAGCCCACCAGGCTCCCCCATCCCTGGGATTCTCCAGGCAAGAACACTGGAGTGGGCTGCCATTTCCTTCTCCAATGCATGAAAGTGAAAAGTGAAAGTGAACTCACTTAGTTTGATTCATAGCGACCCCATGGACTACAGCCTACCAGGCTCCTCCATCCACGGGATTTTCCAGGCAAGAGTACTGGAGTGGGGTGCCTTGCCTTCTCTGCTAGTGTGTGAGATGAGTGTAATTGTGTGGTAGTTTGAAAATTCTATGGCATTTCCTTTCTTTGGGATAGGAATGAAAACTGACCTTTTCCTGTCCTGTGGCCACCGCTGAGTTTTCCAAATTTTCTGGCATATAGAGTTCAGCACTTTAACAGCATATTTTAGAACTTGAAATAGCTCAGCTGGAATCTCATCACCTCTTCTAGTTTTGTTCATAGTGATGCCCCCTAAAGCCCACTTGACTTTTGACTCCAGGATGTCTGGCTCTAGGTGAGTGATCACACCATTGTGGTTATCTGAATCATGAAGATCATTTTTGTACAGTTCTTCTGTGTATTCTTGCCATCTCTTCTTAATATCTTCTGCTTCTTTTTAGGTCCATACCATTTCTGTCCTTTATTGTGCCCATCTTTGCATGAAATGTTCCCTTGGTATCTCTAATTTTCTTGAAGAGGTCTCTAGTCTTTCCCATTCTGTTGCTTTCCTCTATTTGTTTGCATTGATCGCTGAGGAGGGCTTTCTTATCTATCCTTGCTATTCTTCGGAACTCTGCATTCAGATGGGTATATATTTCGTTTTCTCCTTTGCCTTTAGCTTCTCTTCTTTTCTCAGCATTTTGTAAGTCCTCCTTAGACAACCATTTTGCCTTTTTCATTTGTTTTTCTTGGGGATGATCTTGATCACTGCCTCCTGTACAGTGTCGTGAAGTGAAGTGAAGTGTTAATCACTCAGTTGTGTCTGCCTCTTTGCGACCCTATGGAGTATAGCCAGCCAGGCTTCTCTGTCCCTGGGATTCTCCAGGCAAGAATACTGGAGTGGGTTGCCATTTCCTTCTCTAGGGACAATGTCACGAACCTCTGTCCATAGTTCTTCAGGCACTCTATCAGTTCTAATCCCTTGAATCTATTTGTCACTTCTACTATATAATCATAAGTGATTTGATTTAGGTCATATCTGAATGGTCTAGTGGTTTTCCTTACTTTCTTCAACTTAAGTCTGAATTTGGCTATAAGGAGTTCATGATCTGAGCCACAGTCAGCTCCTGGTCTTGTTTATGCTGACTATATAGAGCTTCTCCATCTTTGGCTGCAAAGAATAATATCGGTCTGATTTTGATATTGACCATCTGGTGACATCCATGTGTAGAGTTATCTCTTGTGTTGTTGGAAGAGGGTATTTGCTATGACCAGTGTGTTCTCTTGACAAAACTCTGTTAGCCGTTGCCCTGCTTCATTTTGTATTCCAAGGCTCTTGACTTCTTACTTTTGCATTCCAGTCCTCTGTGATGAAAAGGACATCTATTTTTTGGTATTGGTTCTAGAAGATCTTGTTGGTCATCATAGAACTGTTCACCTTCAGCTTCTGCAGCATTAGCAGTTGGGGCATAGACTAGGATTACTGTGATAGTGAATGGTTTGCCTTGGAAATGAACAAGAGATCATTCTGTCATTCTTGAGACTGCACCCAAGTATTGCATTTCAGATTCTTTTGTTGACTATGAGGGCTACTCCCTTTCTTCTCAGGGATTTTTGCCCACAGTAGTAGATATAATGGTCATCTGAATTAAATTCACCCTGCGCAGTCCATTTTAGTTCACTGATTCCTGAAATGTCGATGTTTACTCTTGCCATCTTCTGTCTGACCACTTCCAATTTACCTTGATTCATGGATCAACATTTCAGGCTCCTGTGCAATATTGTTCAAGTCATAGGTGAGCCCTAATTTGAGCTATCATGGAGTCATCAAAATCTAAGCCAATGGTCCTAGATTGCATGATTAAAAAACTTTAAAAAGGCTTCACAGGAGATTACAGAGTTAAGATGACTCCTGGAAAGCTCTGCACTTGTGTGAGCTCAAGTGGCCAACCTTTGATATTGGATGGCCATCGGAGGGCACCCTCGACCTGCCCACCTTCTGAGTGGGCAGTGTATCGAGTGATCACAGGGACCCCTGGGCACCCCAATTAGTTCCCATATATTGATTCCTGGCTCTTGATTGCTCCAAATCTACCCCCATGGGTTTGGTTCTGCACAAACGAAGAGGGACAGAATAGATTTTCGTGGCCCAGTCCTTGAAAGGGAAGAAGGATGGAATGATCAAGCCTGTCTTCCCAGGAGATCCTGAAGATAACCCCCCAGTGTCCCCGCCATACCTCCCCATGGCGCCGCCAGCTCCAGCACAGCCCTGACCTCATCACCTGCTGGACAGCCCCCCTCCTTCTGTGTCCTCAGCCACCACGAATCCCGAGCCCTGAGCTGATGGGGAGGCAGCTTCGTTCATCCCAGCAACCTACTCAGTTGACTGCAGAACTCCAAATATCTCTGTGGGAAACTCAGGGCCCCCAAGTAAATAATGATAGTTCCACCTAGCCCAGCTGCTCCATCCTCTATTACCAGCCTTTCAGCACAACCAACCTCCTAAACTGGAGACATCATACTCCCGCGTACTCTGAAAAGCTGCAAGCCATGATCAATCTTCTCTAGTCAATCTTCCAAATCCACCAATCAACCTGGGATGACGTTCGTCAACTCCTTCTAACCCTCTTCAGCACTGAAAAAAGAAGACACTTTATGAAAGAAGCATGAAAGTGGCTCCAAGGGCAGGCCCCAGTCAGCACTCTTGATGTTGAGAGATGGTCCGAAGAGGCGGCCCCAGAGGTGAGACCAGAATGGGACTTCAACACCCTCGCTGGCTGGAACACCTTGAATCAATACTGTAATGCCTTTCTCCACGGGTTCCAGGCCAGGGTCGAGAAGCCAACCAACATGTCAGAAATCACCACGGTGATCCAGAAACCCGATGAATCACTGACAGATTTCTATGAGAGTTTATGTGAGGTCTTCCGACCTACACTCCTTTCGACCCCGAAGCAGCCGAAAACCAGTGAATGGTCTATGCTGCCTTTGTGGCCCAATCCTACACTGACATCCACCAAAAACTCCAGAAACTTGAAGGCTTTGCCGGAATGAACTCTGCTCAGTTATTGGAGGTGGCGAATTAAAGGTTTTTGTGAACTGAGACTGTGAAGCCCAGTGGGAAGCCAACAAATGGGTGAAACAGAAGGTGTCCTTGTTGGCAGCGGCACTGGGAAACCCAGACCCCAGTAGACCCCTGGCCCCACCATGCAAAGAGGGGAGATGGGGAGAAGACCACCGCTGTGGCAGCATCAGTGTGCCTACTGCAAAGAAACCAGGCACTGGAAGAATCTATGCCCACATTGAAAGGAGACAGGAGCCCCACCAGGAAAGGGAACTTCACCCAGTGGAGGAAAATACAGGCCCGAGCCAGCAGTCCACAACGATCTCATTGGACTGGCCAGGGCAATGAGGCCACTTGACTCAAACAAGGGGAGACCAGGCTCCTTGCTCCTGGGCCCCTGGGAGCCCATGGTCAAAATGGTGATAGGGGACCAACCAATGACGTTTATGGGACACTGGCGCTGAACATTCAGTGATGACTGAACCTGTGACCCCCGCTCACAGGACGGAAGACGACTATTATGGGAGCCACCGGAACACAGACTGCCTGTCTCTTTTGTCGGCCCCCGAACCTGCCAGCTAGGTGGTCATCTAGTGTCTCATGAGTTCCTGTACTTGCCAGAGTGTTCCATACCTCTGCTGGGAAGGGACCTGTTGGCGAAGCTCAGGGCCCAAATAACATTTGCTCCTGGAGAAAGGGCAAGCCTCACCCTGGGAAAAAGGAAAGGCCCTGCTGGTGTCTGTGACTGTGTCCAGAGAGGACGAACGGCAACTCTGTTGCTTCAAGAAGAGCCAAATAAACTCCGAGGGTCTGTTGGAAGAGTTCCCTGCGGTCTGCGCTGAAAGGGGACCCGCGGGAATGGCTAAGAAGCATGCTCCACTCATGATAGACTAAAAACCAGGGGCCATCCCAATTAGGCAACGGCAGTACCCAGTGCCCCGAGAGGCACGCCTGGGAATCCAAGAACATATTCAAGGACTACGTGACTCAGGAATACTGATAGAGTGCCAGTCGCCATGGAATACCCCCTCCTGCCTGTTAGGAAGGCTGAAGGGAAAGGTTCCTGCTGGTGCAGGATCTGTGGGCTGTCAACAATGCAGTCATTACCATACATCCTGTCATGCTGAACCCCTACACCCTCCTGAGCCTTGTGCCCTCACAGGTGAGCTGGTTTACCTGCCTGGACCTGAAAGATGCTTTCTTATCCTCCAGCTGGCTCCAGTCAGTCAACCAATATTCGCCTTTGAGTGGGAGGACCCTCTCACAGGCAGGAAGACTCATCTAACTTGGACATGGCTACCACAAGGATTCAAAAACTCATCCACCCAGTTTAGGGAAGCACTGGCCACAGATCTTGCAACCTTTCCTAGGGAGACTGTGAACTATACCCTCCTCTAGTACATAGATGACCTATTGCTAGCTAGTTCCTACCAGGAAGATTGCTGGAAGGGTTCCTGAACCTTACTGGATTTGATCTCTGACACGGGCTATAGAGTGTCTTGGAAGAAGCCACAGATCTGCAGACAGACCGTCAAGTACCTGGGATTTGTCATTTTAAGAGGCCACAGGGCCCTTGGGCCTGAGAGAAAATGGGCCATGTATTCCATACCCCAACCAACTACCAAGAAAGAAGTCAGAGAAATTCCTTGGGGTAGCTGGGTTCTGTCGGATCTGGATTCCAGGATTCTCCTGTATAGCCAAACTCCTATACGAGGCTGCTGTGGGCTCAGGGAAAGAATCCCTGAAGTGGAAACCTGAGCAGGAAAAGGCCTTTAAGGAGATAAAAAGACTGCTGACCAGCACTCTGGCGCTAGGGCCACCAGACGTGACATGAGAATTCCATCTGTTTGTTTGTGAAAAGAACTGGATGGCCCTGGGGGTCCTGATGCAGATGGTAGGGGCTTGGCAGTGACCAGTGGCCTACCTATCCAAATGATTGGACCATCAGGATGGCCCCCTGTCTGTGGGCCCTGGCAGCAACAGTGGCCCTGGTTAGAGAATCAGACAAACTCACCTTGGGACAAAATATAAACGTCACATGCAGTCACCGCTCTAATGAATAACCAAGGGCATAAGTGGCTAACTAGCACAAGAATGACCCACAATCAAGGACTGCTCTGTGAGAACCACCGAGTCCAGTTAGAGACGATACGTGTGCTAAACCCAGCCACTCTCCTGCCCGTGGAGGCCGGCCCACCTGATCATGACTGTGAAGAGATAGCAGGTGAGGTCTGCTCCAGCAGACCGGACTTAACAGACACCCCGCTCCAAGTTCCTGAGCTCGAGCTGTTCACGGATGGATGGAAGCAGTTTGGTCCAGGAGGGACGACGAAAGGAGGGTGTGCGGAAACAACTGCCACAGACACAGTAAGAGCAGAGCCCTTGCCACAAAGCTGGCTGGCACAGAGGGCTGGGTTATGGGCACTTGTCCAAGCGCTGGGGTACGCCCGAGGGGGAAGAGTCAACATCTACACAGACTCTAAGCATGCCTTTGCTCCCTTGCATGTGCGTGGGGTCATCTACAAGGAAAGGGGACTGTTAACAGCTGGGGGAACAGAAAACAAAAACAAGAGATCCTACAATTGCTAGAGGCAGGGTGGGAACCATTGCAAGTGGCCGTCCTTCTTTATAAAGGACATCACAGAGGGACTGATCCGTAAGCAGGGCGAACTGGCTGGTTGACCAAATGGCCAAGAGAGCAGCCAATCAGCCGAACCCTACTATGAGCCCCGAACCAGTCTCAAAGGTCCTGTTGTCACCAATGTTGCCCTCCCCTCCAAAATACAACCGAGACAAGAACCAATGGGCCCTAAGTGAAGGGGGGTATCAAAGAAAAGGAGGGCTGGTGGAAGCTGCCAGATCAAAGCCTTTTTTCCCCGGATCTTTAGCAGCCCTGGTGGTGACGTGATACCGTGAGATGACTCACTTGGGAAAATCTGCCTTAGAAAGCCTGCTGAGCTGATACTACTTTATCCCTAGACTCCCCACAGTCTGTGCCCAGGTCAGCCTTAGATGTACCATGTGTGCTCAGAATACTGCCAGGCAAGGACCCAGGCACAACCCGGGAATACAAGTGATGGGGATGATACCCTTTGAAGACATACAAGTAGACTTTACCGAGATTAAACCCTGCCGAGGCAGCAGGTATTTACTCATACTGGTCTGCACATACTTGGGGTGGGTACAGGCCTTCCCCACCTGCACCAGATGGACTCAGGAAGTGCTCAAGGCCCTGCCGCGGGAAATAATTTCCTGGTACGGGCTGCCCCTTTCCACCAGTTCCAATAATGGGCCCGCCTTTGTGGTGAAGGTGACTCAAATCTTGGCAAAGATGCTAGGAATAAAATGGAAACTCTATACTGCATGTAGGCCACAAAGTTCAGAGAAGGTGGGATGCATGAACTGAACCCTTAAGGCAACGCTAGCAAAGCTCTGCTAGGCGACTCAACTGCCATGGATAGACGTACTGCCATTGGCTCTGCTCTGAGCCCGGTGAACCCCAAGGCCTTCAGGTTATTCCCCGATCAAGATCCAATATGGCAGACCTCCCCCAGTGATAAAGAGGCTAAAGGGGAACCCCCGACAGATAGGTGACTTAGAAATGTCTAATCACCTCCTCAACCTGGGCAAGATATTCAGGCACATGACTAGGGAGAACTTGGAGAGAACCCCTATTATGTTAGGAAATTGGGTACACCCTTGCCAACCTGAGGAGATGGTATGGATAAAGGACTGGAAAAAGGAGCCCCTCCGGCTAGTCTGGACTGGCCCCCATATGGTTGTTCTGGCAACTCCAACTGCTATAAAAGTTGCTGGAATTTTTCCATGGATTCACCACAGCAGAGTCAAGACGGTAGTGGTGTCCTGTGACAAAAGGACAAAAGGAAAGCAGTTCAGGACTCTGAAAACCCCCTCAAGGTCTGGTTCCAAAGACAACAGCCCTCACCCACGTAGGATGCCAAGCCCTGCTCTAGTCACTCCGGAAGCTGACTAATCAGCCTACAGCAGAAGCTTGAGGATTCTTCAGCCTTGCTCCAGCCACACTCCGGCAGCTGGCTGGTTAATACAAGACACAAGCTTGAGGATCCGGCTATCAAGGCATTAATGGGCTTTCACTGTCACCCCTGGTCCCTTTCCCTGATCATCAGCACTCCTGTGCTCTTTGCTGGCTGGTTAATACAAGACACAAGCTTGAGGATCCGGCTATCAAGGCATTAATGGGCTTTCACTGTCACCCCTGGTCCCTTTCCCTGATCATCAGCACTCCTGTGCTCTTTGCTTCAGCCACACCCCGGGACTGGAATTTGGGCTAGAGGCTGCTGTTATTATCTCATCATAGTGGGAAGCCTCATTCTTATCAGGTGTCTCTTATAACTGATCCTCCCTACTGACCAAAGTCTCTCTCAGTATAGGCAACCTGTTTCCTTTACAATAGGTCCGGTTGCCGTGACCACGGATTTAGAGATGGGGAGAAAAACTGTTGCTAGTGTTTGGTTACCTGCTATGTGTAGGCTGCTTTGCAGTCTTTTGCTGCTTCTCGCTGTAACAGCTGGTGCCACTCCCTACCCACCCTGCACCTGTGAGCGGTACCTTCGGAGACTAGGTCAGTGTTCTACAACTTGGAACTCGGGGCCTGGCAGAGATATAGGTATAACCTCACAGTGTACAAGCAGGGGCCAGATCTGAAATGTTGCTGGCCTGATCCGTTTCCTGTTCCCTGTTGTCCTTCCCCACTGTGAGACCCAAGCTAGCATGGTTTCCCGACACCATGGCATGGCCATCATGCCCCTGTGACTTTGTCTACCCCAAATGCCATGTGGATGTTACAACCCAGAACAGGTTTCTGTCCGCCAAATAAATGGGAAGCCTTACAGGACAGGTGAAATAACACCGATAAACTACCCGAAATACACGGACACAACTTGTCCTAAGAAATTGGGCCCTGCCTGTTGGCAGTATGACCCTGGTTACAGAGTTAACTCCCCCTTAGACCCTCGCCCGGACCAGGTTCTCAGTGCAACTCATTGTCTTCTTAATGACACTGACCCTAAGCTGGCCAGGGATTGATAGCTTTGCTTGTCTATAGGAGTCCCACAATACTTCGCTACACCAGTACCATTGAATAATGCAACAGCCCCGGCAACTCCTATAGATCCACCCCTGCAAGGACCAGTCCTTTAATGGAAGATGAGTTAACTCAAAAGGCTCTGGAATGCTTTACAGATAACAGAGTAACTGAACCTGTAGGCAATTTCAGTTCAGTTCAGTTCAGTTGCTCAGTTGTGTCCGACTCTTTGCAACCCCATGGACTACAGCATGCCAGGCCTCCCTGTCCATCACCAACTTCTGGAGTTTACTCAAACTCATGTCCACTGAGTCAGTGATGCCATCCAACCATCTCATCCTCTGTTGTCCCCTTCTCCTCCTGCCTTCAATCTTTCCCAGCATCAGGGTCTTTTCCAATGAGTCAGTTCTTTGCATCAGGTGGCCAAAGTATTGGAGTTTCAGCTTCAGCATCAGTCCTTCCAGTAGGCAATTTAGCCAGGGACAAATGTAATCAAACCTTAAAAGGTGAATGGCCTCCTCATCCTCCCACAACCATGATATGGCCTTCTCTTTATATGTGGGACAAATGCTTACTTATGCCTACCAGTTAATTGGATGGGTATCTATACCTTAGCTTTCCTCACTCCCCAGATGAATATCGTCCCCAACAACCAGACTCTCAGCATACCCCTGGCAGCGTGCACGCGGTCAGAAAGAACCATCCAGTTCCTACCCCTACTGGTTGGTCAAGAATAACAGCTGGAATAGGTACGGGAGTAGCACAAGTTGTTGATGAGGTCTAGAGACTTCACAGATGACATTGAGAAAGTAGCCAAATCATTAGTAGCGTTGCAAGATCAACTAGACTCCCTGGCTATGGTGGTTTTACAGAATAGGAGAGGGTTGGGCTTACTGACATCTGAAAAGGGAGGACTCTGCCTCCTCTTGAACTGAGAATGCTGCTTCTATGTAAACCAATCAGCAATAGTCAGGGACATGGCCCAGCAGCTAAAGGAACGAATTATAAAAAAGAGAGAGGAACTAGCTAATTCCTGGAGCAATGGGAACAATATCTGGAGTCGGGCGTCACAGCTCCTCCCTTTGGCTGGACCTCTCTTCGTGCTCCTTGTGGAGCTCTTGTTTGGTCCTTGCGTCCTCAGTGCAATTGCCTGGTTCATAACCACTCAAACCAAATCCATAAAGTTACAGATGGTCGCAGCTCAATACAGACCCTTCAGCAATGATGAAGCAGGCTCAGTATGTCTCAGTGGAACGTGAGGTGATGCTTTCTACACTTCCTGCCTTGAGTGATAGAAGCATCAGAGGTGAATGTGGAGGGACCTATGAAATTCAGAATAGAGTCTAATATGTGTTCTGTGCTTCATATGTGCTCAGCTTGCCTCTTGAATGGTCTAGATCTTGTGGACCATGTAGTTTTGGGGAATGGAAACTTAACGGCAATGCTAGGAACTAAAACTTATCTCACTCACCCTTGCCCCTGCTTTGCCGTTGCCCTGCCTCTGTAATCATGCTTAGCCATGCTTGTCTGTGTAAAGGTCAGGCAGTTCCCTGCCCCCTCCCCATCCTGCATGCCTAAAATATCCAGTAGAAGGTATAGAACGCAAACCTGGAATTGGGACCCTATAAAGGAACTGTTCCTTTTCATTATAGGGGACTGGAATGTAAAAGTAGGAAGTCAAGAAACACCTGGAGTAACAGGCAAATTTGGCCTTGGAGCATGGAATGAAGCAGGGCAAAGGCTAATAGAGTTTTGTCAAGAGAACGCACTGGTCATAGCAAACACCCTCTTCCAACAACACAAGAAAAGACTCGACACATGGACATCACCAGATGGTCAACACCGAAATCAGATTGATTATATTCTTTGCAGCCAAAGATGGAGAAGCTCTATACAGTTAGCAAAAACAAGACCAGGAGCTGACTGTGGCTCAGATCATGAAATCCTTATTGCCAAATTCAGACTGAAATAGAAGAAAGTAGGGAAAACCACTAGACCATTCAGATATGACCTAAATCAAATCCCTTATGATTATACAGTGGAAGTGAGGAATAGATTTAAGGGACTAGATCTGATAGATAGAGTGCCTGCTGAACTCTGGACGGAAGTTTGTGACATTGTACAGGAGACAGGGACCAAGACCATCCCCATGGAAAAGAAATGCAAAAAAACGAAATGGCTGTCTGAGGAGGCCTTAAAAATAGCTGTGAAAAGAAGAGAAGTGAAAAGCAAAGGAGAAAAGGAAAGATATAAGCATCTGAGTGCAGAGTTCCAAAGAAGAGCAAGGAGAGATAAGAAAGCCTTCCTCAGCGATCAATGCAAAGAAATAGAGGAAAACAACAGAATAGGAGAAACAAGAGATCTCTTCAAGAAAATTAGAGATTCCAAGGGAACATTTCATGCAAAGATGGGCTCGATAAAGGACAGAAATGGTATGGACCTAACAGAAGCAGAAGATATTAAGAAGAGGTGGCAAGAATACACAGAAGAAGTGTACAAAAAAGATCTTCACAACCAAGATAATCATGATGGCATGATCACTCACCTGGAACCAGACATCTTGGAATGTGAAGTCAAGTGGGCCTTAGAGAGCATCACCACGAACAAAGCTAGTGGAGGTGATGGAATTCCAGTTGAACTATTTCAAATCTTGAAAGATGATGCTGTGAAAGTGCTGCATTCAATATGCCAGCAAATTTGGAAAACTCAGCAGTGGCCACAGGACTGGAAAAGATCAGTCTTCATTCCAATCCCAAAGAAAGGCAATGCCAAAGAATGCTCAAACTACCACACAATTGCACTCATCTCACACGCTAGTAAAGTCATTCTCAAAATTCTCCAAGCCAGGCTTCAGCAATATGTGAACTGTGAACTCCCAGATGTTCAAGCAGGTTTTAGAAAAGACAGAGCAACCAGAGATCAAATTGCCAACATCCGCTGGATCATGGAAAAAGCAAGAGAGTTCCAGAAAAACATCTATTTCTGCTTCATTGACTATGCCAAAGCCTTTGACTGTGTGGATCACAATAAACTGTGGAACATTCTGAAAGAGATGGGAATACCAGACCACCTGACCTGCCTCTTGAGAAACCTGTATGAAGGTCAGGAAGCAACAGTCAGAACTGGACATGGAACAACAGACTGGTTCCAAATAGGAAAAGGAGTACGTCAAGGCTGTATGTTGTCACCTTGCTTATTTAACTTATATGCAGAGTACATCATGAGGAACGCTGGGCTGGAAGAAGCACAAGCTGGAATCAAGATTGCTGGGAGAAATATCAATCACCTCAGATATGCAGATAACACCACCCTTATGGCAGAAAGTGAAGAGGAACTAAAAAGCCTCTTGAGGAAAGTGAAAGAGGAGAGTGAAAAGGTTGGCTTGAAGCTCAACATTCAGAAAACAAAGATCATGGCATCTGGTCCCATCACTTCATGGGAAATAGATGGGGAAACAGTGGAAACAGTGTCAGACTTTATTTTTTTGGGCTCCAAAATCACGGCAGATGCTGATTGCAGCCATGAAATTAAAAGACGCTTACTCCTTGGAAGGAAAGTTATGACCAACCTAGATAGTATATTAAAAAGCAGAGACATTACTTTGCCAACCAAGGTCCGTCTAGTCAAGGCTATGGTTTTTCCCGTGGTCATGTATGGATATGAGATTTGGACTGTGAAGAAAGTTGATCGCCGAAGAATTGATGTTTTTGAACTGTGGTGCTGGAGAAGACTCTTGAGAGTCCCCTGGACTGCAAAGAGATCCAACCAGTCCATTCTAAAGGAGCTCAATCCTGGGTGTTCATTGGAAGGACTGATGCTAAAGCTGAAACTGCAATACTTTGGCCACCTCATGTGACGAGTTGACTCACTGGAAAAGACTCTGATGCTGGGAAAGGTTGGGGGCGGGAGGAGAAGGGGACGACAGAGAATGAGATGGCTGGATGGCATCATCGACTCTGTGGACATGAGTTTGAGTGAACTCCGGGAGTTGGTGATGGAAAGGGAGGCCTGACGTGCTGTGATTCATGGGGTTGCAGAGAGTCGGACACGACTGAGCGACTGAACTGAACTGTACTGAAAGGAACTGCACACCCAACAGTTGGGGCTCAGAGCTTGTAGTGCTAACTCCTTGGGCCCGCCAGTGTAATACACTTGAGTTCTCCAACCATCTGAGTGTCACTTGGTTTCTTTACAGCCAGTTTCTTCAATGTCTTTTAATATAGTTCTTCTGTGTATTCTTTCCACCTCTTCTTAATATCTTCTGCTTCTGTGAGGTCCATACTGTTTCTGTCTTTTATTGTGCCCATCTTTGCATGAAATATTACCGTGGTATCTCTAATTTTCTTGCAGAGATCCCTAGTCTTTCCTATTCTGTTGATATGCATTTCCACACTCATGAAGAATTTCATCCTTCCCTTTGTCCTTGTTGACCCGCCCAAATATATCCCTGGGGTGTCTACATCAGCTCTGGTGGGTTCTACATTTCTACCTATTTCTATGCCCAAATGAGGCATGTTCCCCCATCCTTTTATGTTACCACATTATGATGACACAGGAATGGTCAGGTCTCCTGGTTACCTGGGGGCTGGATGGGCCCTTTTTGGTGATAGTCCATTGGTTTCTTCCAAGAGTGTTTAGCTGTATGATTCTTCTCCGATCCAAATCTTGCAAACAACTACGTATTTCTATTCTATGATCTTCTCTAGATACACGTTGGTGTCAAAACAACTGTTTTGACATTTTCCTGATTTTCCATTGTTCTGAGCCTGTTTTCCTCAGTACATAAAAAGTACTCCTGAACCTGAACATCCTGCTCTTCTTTAGATCTTTATTCAAAGATTGCATTCTAGTGAGTTTTTCCCTGCCTCAAGCATTTGAAATGGAAATTCCTCCCAGCCAGTCCCAAGCTCCTCCTTTTTTGTTTTGTCTCTCCATAGCACTAACAGCAGCAACCATTCTCTATGTTGTACTTACTGGTTTATAGTCTGTCTCTCTTCCTCTAGGATGTAAACTCCATGAAGGTAGGGGGTGTTTGCCTCTTCTATTTACTGTTATATCATCAGCACCCAGAACAATGCCCCACACATAGTAGATTCTCAACAGATACGTATTGTGTGAATGAGTGAATCACCTTTTCTTTGTTTATTTCTGTTTGTCTGTGGGTCTTCCCAGGTGGCTCACTGGTAAAGAATCCACTTTAAAGCAGGAGACACGGGTTCGATCCCTGAATCAGGAAGGTTCCCCAGAGTAGGAAATGGCAACCCACTCCAATATTCTTTCCTGGAAAAATCCCATGGACAGAGGAGCCTTGTAGGCTGCAGTCCCTGGGGTCGCAAAGAGTCAGACATGACTTAGCAACTGAGCATTTGTCTGTATCTGGTTCTGTCTGCATCTGTCTATCTCACTTTATCCATTCATCCATCCATGGAAGCATCCGTCTGCCCATCTATTCATCCATCCATCCATCGCTGAGTCTGCCTGATTAACACATGAGAATGGCTGAAATTATATTCAGAAGAACTGATGAGTAGGAGCAGATCAATTAATATCAGAGCTTCTGAGGCTTTGCAGGCTCCTTGTTCTTGCTGAGCATCTATCTTTGAGGCAAGAAAGTCTGTGGAGAACATAAAGGCGATCCTTCAGCTAAACAGAGCCCAGGTCCTGCTAGATCTGAGAGGCATCATTAGGAAGCAAAAACTCTTTCATGCCTGAAACTTTCAAAAATGAAAACTGCAAACATTAGAGAATTTCTCCTTTTAATCTGAGAAGCTTCGGAGCTGGGGGACTGGGAGGGCCATTGCAGGAGGGGAGAACTGTTCCAGCTTTAGGTTATCCTTGAGGAGGTTTGTGAATTGTTCTCTGCCCCTCTGTATTTCTGTTTTTAAACATTTGCTGAGGGATTCTTTGGTTGTCACACAGAGAGGCAAAGGTGAGGGGAAAAATATATTCAGGTCAGTTTGCCAAGGGCAAAGCTGGTTTAATGTGAGGAAAGGGGAGGGACATTCACTCTGTCTCCCCATCACAGTCACTGGTGGCCATAATCTGCCTTATGGGGCTGAGATGGGAGCCTTCAGGGGATTCCTTTTCCCTACAGTTGCAGCCCTGAAGGCAGAGTCACAGCACAATGCCCATGGCTGTATCTGGTCAAATCATTGTTTTGTTTGACTTATACACTGTTTTTTTTTGACTGCACCATGTGACCTCTTAGTTGCAGCATGCTGTTGATTTGATTTGATTTTTTCTTTTGGGCTTCCCTGATAGCTCAATTGATAAAGAACCTGCCTGCAATGCAGGAGACCCCAGTTTGACTCCTGGGTTGGGAGGAAGATCCCCTGGAGAAGGGAAAGGCTACCCACTCCAGTATTCTGGCCTGGAGAATTCCATGGACTGTATAGTCCACTGGGTCACAAAGAATCACGACTGAGCAAATTTCACTTTCACAGGCTCAGGACATGTCGATATTGGTCCATACACAGCTCCAGTATGGGCTCCCCAGGTGGCCTAGTGGTAAAGAACCTGCCTGCCGAGGCAGGAGACGTAAGAGATGTGGGTTTGATTCCTGGATTGGGAAGATCCCCTGGAGAAGGGCATTGTAATCCACTCCAGTATTCTTGCCTGCAGAATCCCAAGGATAGAGGAGTCTGGTGGTCTACAGTTCATCGGGTCACAAAGAGTCAGACATGACTGAACGACTGAGCATGCATGCATGCTGTACAAGGAGGAGTTCATGTTGTCATCTTTAGCAGGGTGTCGCCTGAGGTTGTCATCTTTAGAAGGATGTGCTTTGGGGCTTGACCCTTGATGGGCATCAGGGTACTTGGAGTTTTGGATTGTTTCCTATTGTCAGTAAGGCTGTTTGGCTCACCAGGGGCACTGGATCCATGCTTCCCTTTTACGCTTGGAATTTCCATACATCGTGACCAGCCCCAGTCAACCCCCTGAGCTTTGAGTCTTAAGTGGGCTTCCCTAGGCAGAAACAGTGCACGTATGTTGCTGAATTTGGCCAGAGGAAGGAGAATGTGCAGTGTGATCCCAGGGCTTGGGGAGAAACGGGGAAATACCGGGAGCCTGTGCTTGGATTCCTCCAGACCTTGCCTGATGTAGTTTTTCCCACTTGCTGGTCCCTGTAATGAACTACAGATGAGAGTACAATCGCCGCTCCCTCCGAGGTGCTAGTCTTCCAGTGCATCACTGAACACACATCTCTTATTTATTTATCTGCAGGCTCATTCCTCTTATCCCCACATCTAAACTCGCATTAATTTATATTCACTACCCTTAAGAGGCCATGGTTTTGTGCTTAAAGTGTATTTTGTTTATCTTCTTGAAGCATATATGTTTTTGTGTGTGTATTTATGTTTTTTCTGGCTTTATTGAGATATAATTGTGATATAACATGTAAGATTTTTATCAAGTTTTCTTCTGTAAAGGTTTATTTATTTATTTGGCTGTGCTGGGTCTTTGCTGCTGCGTGCAGGCTTTCTCTAATTGCAGAGAGCGGGGGCTACTGTGTGGTGGTGTGCGGGCTTCTCATTGTGGTGGCTTCTTTTGTTGCAGAGCCTAGGCTGTAGGCATGGGCTTCAGTAGTTGCAGTGCGCAGGCTTAGTAGTTCCGGCTCGTGGCCTTAGTTGCTCCACAGCGTGTAGGATCTTCCTGGACCTGGGATCAAACCGGAGTCCCTTGCAGTGGTTAAGGTGGAGTCTTAACCACTGGACTACCAGGGAAGCTGTGTAAGTTTAAGGTGTTCAGCACATTGATTTGACACACTTATATGCTCCAAAATGATTCCTACTCTAGCATTCGCCAGCACCTCCATCATTTCACGTAGTCCCTGTTTCATTTTTGTTGTGAGAACATTTATGATCTACTTTCTTAGCAACTTTCAAGTATAGAATACAGTATTATTACCTATAATCACCGTGCTGTACATTAAATGCCAGAACTTATTTGTCTCATTTCTGAGATAGCTTTATATATTAATTGTGGAACAGAACTCTGAATCAATATCTTACTTATTTTATATTATATTATATAGTACAATTCCCTCCCCCTCCCCATTTTTGGCGTGTATAGTTCCATGAATCTGAACACGCGTATAGATTCATGGAAATACTGCCACCACTGCTGCTGCTGCTGCTGCTAAGTCACTTCAGTCGTGTCCGACTCTGTGTGACCCCATAGACGGCAGCCCACCAGGCTCCCCCGTCCCTGGGATTCTCCAGGCAAGAACAACGGAGTGGGTTGCCATTTCCTTCTCCAATGTGTGAAAGTGAAAAGTGAAAGTGAAGTCGCTCAGTCGTGTCCGACCCTTAGCGACCCCACGGACTGCAGCCCACCAGGCTCCTCCATCCATGGGATTTTCTAGGCAAGAGTACTGGAGTGGCTTGCCATTGCCTTCTCCGTACTGCCACCACAGTTGGGATTTATTCCTTTACAGTCACACAGTCTCCATACCCATAACCGTTGGCAACCACTGATGTGTCTCCATCACTAATTTTGTCTTTTCCAGAAAGTCATACATATAGGATCATACAGTATGTAACAGATTCAGACTGGCTTCTTCTGCTTAAGTAATGCCTTTGAGATTCATCCAGGTTGTTGCCTATGTCAGTGATTATTTCTTTTCATGGCTGAACAGTATTCCATGGTATGGAAGCTCCGTTATCCATTCACTCACCGAAGGACATTTGGATTGCTTCTAGTTTTTGGTGACTATAAATGGAGCTGCTATAACCATTTGTGCATCTGTGTATAGGTTTTTGTGTGAACCTAAGTTTTCATTTCTTTAGCATACTCAGGAGTGACGTCACTGGGCCATACTGCAAGTGTATATTTAATTTCATAAGAAACTCCACAATGTTCCATAGAGTGGCTGTGCCATTTTGTATTCCCCTCAGCAATACATGAACGTTGCTAATTGCTGTGATGTTTGCCAGTACTTAGTTTTGTCAGTGGATCTATCTTTTGAAAGTGCCCCCTCCAGGTTTATTTTTAGTTAAGGTGTAATTAGCATAAACAGCACAAATCTTACGTGCCTAGCTTGATTTTTATTCCATATGTATAGATGCCCATGTAATCACCACCTAGATTTAGATACAGAACATTTCTAACACTGCAGATCTCCCTTGTGAACTCTTAAAGTCTGTTCTCCTCAGAGGGAAGTGCTGTAATGACCTCTAACGGAATTGATTAGTCTTGTCTCATTTTGAACTTCATTAAAAGAGTCATACACTATATATTCTTCTGTGTCTGACTTCTTTGCTAAACCTTGTGTTTATGAGATTCATCCATGTTTCATGTAATTGTAGTTGCTGTATAGTATTCTGTCTTGAGGCTACCGTAGTTATTAACAGCTGGTTGTTTTCAGTTGGGGACTATTATGAATGAAACTTCTCTGCACATAATTGTACATCTTTGGTGGACTTGTTTCTCTTGGGAATACTACCAGGAGTAGAATTGCTGTCATAGTGTTTATATTTGGTTTTAGTAAATACTGCCAAACAATTTCAGTGTATCAATGTACTCTCTTATTGTGTATACTTAAAAAGTTGATGTCCATGAAATTCTACTAATGACCTCATGACTTTTTAAAAAAATTTCTCCTCTTCCCTCTCCTTATAGTTGTAAGGTTTATCTCTACTGCTATTTTTACATCCAAAGTATCACTTCCAATACTCCATGGTGTTTTCTCGTCTACTTTAACTTGTCTGCCTCTCTAATGATGGACACCCTTTTGACCTCCAGCTTCCTGAAACACCAGTTAACATTGCAATGATCATCTTCACATGTGTCCTTCTAAGGGTGTGTATATGTGTGTTCAGTTGCTCAGTTGTGTCTGACTCTTCGTAACCCCATGGACTGTAGCCCACCAGACTCCTCTGTCCATGGAATTTCCTAGGCAAGAATACTGGAGTGGGTAGCCATTTCCTACTCCAGGGGACCTTTCTGCCCATGGATCAAACCAACATCCCCTGTGTCTCCTGCATTGGCCGGCAGATTCTTTATACTGTGCCATCTGGGAAGCCCTCTAGGACTTGTAGGAATTTCTTATAGAACTGCTGGTCTGTGTTGAGTCAGTGAATTTTACTTTGACTAGAAAATAACAGATTGCTTGGGTCACATCAGAGTCCAATCCCACCAGCTGTGACAAGGGTTCCTGTATTTTCATATTCCTCCCAATATGTGTCCTTTTGAACTGTCAGCATACTAGGTATGAAGTATCACATTAATATTTTAATTTCTATTTCTCTGAATACAAATTTCTTTTAGAACCTCCTTTTATATGTTTAATGTTTATGTGGGCAAAGTGGGTCCTCTTGAAGCAGGGTTTCTCAATCACTATTGACTTTTGGGGAAGGAGAATTTGCTGTAAGGGGTTGAGTGGGCTGTCTGTGCATTGTAGAATGTTTAACACCATCCCAGGCCTCAATCTACTAGATGCCAGTGGCGTTCTGTCCCTAACTGTGGTCATCTAAAATGTCCCTTGTTGTTGTTTAGTTGCTATGTCTGACTCTTTATGACCCTGTGGACTATAGCCCACCATAGGGCTCCTCTGTCTATGGGATTTCCCAGACAAGAATATTGGAGTGGGTTGCGATTTCCTTTTTGAGGGGATCTTCCTGACCCGGGGATTGAGTCCTCATCTCCTGCCTTGGAGTGTGGATTCTTCACCACTGAGCCACCAGGGAAGCCTCCATTGCCAAATGTCCTTTAGGGGGCAAAACTGCCCTCAGTTGAGAATCAGTGCCATAAAGGGACCAAGGTGGAACAGACACTAATTAAAGATTAAATAGCCAATGGGACAGACTTAGGGATGGTAGAGTCAGAGGAGGATAGGCATTTTGGTTACTGGGAGTAGAAGTGTTATATTTCCAGACCTAACTAGCTCCAGGTGGCACCCAGATCTGGAGTTGCAGTCCCCCACATTTTGCTTATCTTCCCATTACCTACAGATTTTTGTCTTAGAGCTTTTCACTTGAGAGCCAGGTAAACCTGGTTTACAGTCACACTCAGGGGGATGACAGGGGATTGAGAAGGCCAGGTTGGTGGGAGATGCCCAGGGTGGCTAACCTGAGGGAGATTCTGATTGAAGTTGAGGATAAATGAAAAGGCTGTGGCTGGAGAGGCAGTGCCCTTCATTGGAGCTGAGAGGGACCGTGGAACCTGAAGTTGGGCAGGTTGGTAGAGGAGCCTGAAATAGGGCCAGGAAAGTGACTGTACGTGCCTTAAGAGTACCGGAGGCTTGTTTTTGAGAGTGTCAGACACACCACTGGTCTTCTTTTCTCTTCCCTGAACTCTGCAAGGTTCCTCCTGCCTCAGCACCTCCAAGTGTGACGTTCCTTCTGCTTCAGATGTTCTTTGTTTCGTGCTTCAGGTAGCTGCCTCCTTCTCATCACTTAGGACTTGGCTCAGATATCACTACGAACCACGCTGTCATTTATTACCATCTTCCCAGCTCTGAGAATAGCATTGAACAGATTACAATTTTACTGTGTTTATCATTTTACAGATGAGAAAAAATTTCAAAGAGCTTAACCAACTTTCTTAAGGTCACACAGCTATTAAGTGGAAAATCTGGGGTTTGAATTGAGAGTTGTCTCAAGGCCATGGTCTTATTATTATACCATACCTGACCTCCATCTGTGAAATGGGATGATAATTCTTCTTCAAATGAGCAAATATTCAGCTAGAAGACTGGCAATGCCCTAGATGCTGGGGTACAGTGGGGAAGAAGAAGGCAAGGGCTCTGGAGTCACTGAACCCACCGTCTCCTGGTACTGATTGACCTGCAAGAAGACAACTTCTGTAGAGGGTGAAGGGTACTGTGATAGGAGATGCACTTGGCGAGCAGGACCTGGCTGGGCTCTGAGAGCAGGGGATAATGGAAAGGACTATTCTAGGAGAGGTGTTGCATGTGAGGAGAACCTGGTGACCCCGAGGAGCTGAAAGAACAAGTTCTAGGTCACTGGAAGGGAGAGGAACTATTGGGGGTGGTGGAAGGTAGGGGTCCAGGAGATAAGAATTCTAGGGACGGTGACTTTGAACTTTATCCTAAAGGCACTAATCTGCATTAGTGACTCAGGTAGATGTTGGTGACATCTGGGCTTAGGGTTTTTCTAGGTAGATCTTATTTGACTTGTTAACCCAGCACAGGCTTTGGAATCTATTAGCCCAGTGCTTACACTGGGCTAGCCACAGGAGTGGAATTAATTAACTAGTCACTCAATCAAATAAATGATCAATTAATTAATTAATCAATTAGGTATTGAGTGTGTCATATACACCAGACACTGTTCCAGGTGATTGAGGAGGCAGCATGGAATGGAAAAGCAACCCCCGTGCCTTCCTAAATCGTGAATACTACTTTGGGAAAGAGAGTAAGTGATGAAGTAAAATGTGCAGTATGGCAGGCGGTTTGCGCTATGGTAAAGGATAAAGAGGGCAGGGGATAGCACGTGACAGGGAGGAGGGGGCTTACAGAATTAAATAAGATGACAGAGTTCTCATTGAGAAGCTGACATCTGAGCGTAGTCCAAAGGGAAATTGGGTGCTGAGCAGGTACACATGACCTTGAAGCATCCTTGACATGTCTGGGAAGCAACAGGAGGCCTGTTGGGCTGCAGTGTTGTGAGTCTTAGGAGATGAGGACAGAAAGAGGCTAAGCCCACCATCTCTGCAACTGGAAGGTGAGCATCCTCCAACCCCCTGGAAATTGTCACAAGGTTTTGAGGCCCTACACTGTCAGCTGGAGCCATTTGTACTGACTGACTGGTGTTAATTACATGTCTTCAGCTCACGTGCCCAGGCAGGGTGGCTTAACTTAGATTAAGTCTTTGATTTAATACAAGGTTCATGTCCCATGTGCTTAAGGATATGGCTTGATTTAACTGTTGAATCTATAAATTGACCTTCTGGTTGGGGGTTTTCTTTTATCTCTCAATTAAATCTAAAGATGCTAACTCTGTTTTCAGAGGGATAGATACCACTGCACTTCAAGAACTTTTTCATCTGTACCGACAGCCCAGAGGGCATTCGGTTGGCTTGGGCTAGTGTTAGAGGAAGCCCTAACTGTTTTGGGGTGGCCATCTCCCTAGGAGTATGCACTGTATACCTACAGGGGAACAAAAGAATCCCAAGCAAGAATTTTCAAAGAGGGAAAGCAGTAACATGGAGTTTAGTGTTCCTGACGTGAATATCCATTGTTTTGTTGTTGTTGTTTTGTTTTAAAGAAAGAATCGGAGGTTGGCCATTCAGTCATTCAAAGGATATTTATGAAACGTGTCAGACATTATCCTGCGTATTGAGAACGCAACAGAAAACAAAGGAGACAAAGATCTTGACTTTATAGGATTTACATTCTAGTGGGCTGGTGGAAGGGAAAGATAATGTAAAAAATTTTAAAGGGGATGTATATATACACACACACCCCCATCAGTTCAGTTCAGTTGCTCAGTCGTGTCCGACTCTTTGCGACCCCATGAATCACAGCACGCCAGGCCTCCCTGTCCATCACCAACTCCTGGAGTTCACTCAAACTCATGTCCACAGAGTCGGTGATGCCATCCAGCCATCTCATTCTCTGTCGTCCTCTTCTCCTCCCGCCCCCAACCTTTCCCAGCATCAGAGTCTTTTCCAGTGAGTCAACTTGTCTCATGAGGTGGCCAAAGTACTGGAGTTTCAGCTTTAGCATCAGTCCTTCCAATGAACACCCAGGAGTGATCTCCTTCAGAATGGACTGGTTGGATCTCCTTGCAGTCCAAGGGACTCTCAAGAGTCTTCTCCAACACCACAGTTCAAAAGCATCAATTCTTCGGCGATCAGCTTTCTTCACAGTCCAACTCTCACATCCATACATGACCACGGGAAAAACCATAGCCTTGACTAGACGGACCCATATAGCTGATTCACTCTGCTGTACAGCAGAAGCTAACACAACACTGTAAAGCAACTAAACTCCAATAAAATTTCTTTAAAAATTAAAAAAATGTATATGTTAAGTGGTGGTAAATGATATGAAAAAAAATAAAGCAGGACATGTTGGGAGTAGTAGTGTGTGTATGCTAAGTCACTTCTGTCATGTCCGACTCTGCGACTCTATGGACTGTAGCCTGCCAGGCTCCTCTGTCCACGGGATTCTCCAGACAAGAATTTGGAGTAGTAGGGTGCCAGTTTAAAACTTTTGATATAAAGAAAATTATTGGGAAAGTTGGTGAAATAGGAATATAGTTTGTGGATCAGATAATAGTATTAAGTCAACTTAAATTTCCTGACTTTCTATAGTAGTTATCTAAGAAAATGACTTTGGTTTTAGGAAGTGCTCACTGAAGTGTTTAGGGGTAAAGGAATATCATGACCTCAAACCACTCTCAAATTGTTCAGAAAAAATTACATAGAGAAAAGATGATTCAGTGAGTATGGCAAAATGTTGACTCCTGGGAAACTGGATGAAAGAGTATGTGAATTCTTTATACAAATCTTGCAACTTTCCTGTTCGTGTGAAATTATTTCCAAATCTAAAAAATCTTTACAGAACTAAGCAATCCAGGTGGTTGGGGCCATCATAATTTCCCATGCTCATCTACCACTTTGCTCCTTTAAAAAAATATGGGTTATGCTGGGTGTTTGTTGGGGTGCTCAGGCTCTCTCCTGGTGGTGCTGGGCGCTTCTCTCTAGCTGCGGTGCAAGGGCTTCTCTTGTGCAGCACGGGTTCTAGAGCTCCTGGGCTTCAGTAGTTGTGGTCCACGGGCTTAGTTGCCCGGTGGCATGTGGGATCCTAGTTAGCCTACCAGGGTGTGAACCCATGTCCCCTGCATTGGAAGGTGGATTCTTAACCACTGGACCACCAGGGAAACCCCCTGTTCCTCCTTTTTCTATATGTAGATTTACTAACTTCTGTGAAACCCTCTTTTCTTCCCCAAACATGCCATTTCAGAATTTCCTGCCTTTATTTCCTCCCCTACCCTGGAAAACTCCTATTCATTCTTTAAAACCCTCATCTGTAAGAACGTCTTTCTGCCTTCTTCTGTTCTCTCCAGGGAGAATACATAACCCCTTCCTCTGTATCTTGTTTTTCCTCATGGTTTTGTTTCACTAAGTTGTGTCTGACTCTTTTGCGACCCCATGGACTGTAGCCTGCCAGACTCCTGTATCCATAGGATTCCCCAGGCAAGAATACTGGAGTGTGTTGCCATTTCCTTCTCCAGGGGATTTTCCTGACCCAGGGATCAAACCCGTGTCTCCTGCTTGTCAGGCAGATTCTTTACCTCTGAGCCACCAGGGAAGCCCCTTTCCTTATATTACTGCATGGAAAATATTATACATTACTCTTTTTTATTTTGGTGTATGTTGTCTGTCTTTTCCTTCGGACCGTGAGTGCCATGGATCTTATAAGACCTGGGTCTCATTCATCTTTCTGTCCGGCCCAGGGTGGAAGCTCAGTAGAGTATCACTGAAATGAATCAAAGGTCTGATTGGAGAACGGGAGCTTGGGGAGGGGATGGCAGAGTGAAAGATGGGATTCTGAAGGACCAGCCCGGCAGTTGGCTCTGTCAGCAGAAATACCTTTTTATGGAGATAATGACATGTCTGCTGTCAAGGCGACATCCACAGAGGTTTGCATCCCAGAGCTAGCTGACAGTGATTGGATGCAGGGCAAGGGCAGGTAGCTGATCGGGGTGAGATAATAGATAAAATTATGACTTATGTTGGTTTAAAAATAAATGATAGTGAGATCCTGGTCAGTTAGCCTTTTTCATTAAATGATTTGACCAAGATTCTTGTCAAGTTTTCTCACCATGCTGAACTCAGCATCACAGGGGCTCAGGGCTGAACTGCTGCTCAGCGGTCGTTAGTCCAAACCTCATGGAAGGCTCATGCCCCTCGATACTTTGATGCCCCTGGTTTTAAGCTCAGGAGGCCTGAGACCTGCAACGTTAACCTTCTGAGTGGAATGTGGAATACGAAACTGCTAATAGACCTACTTCTGTCTCACTGGGTGCCCTGGGAACAGATATTCTTTGCTGTATGTAACACCATTTTCAGTCAATGTAGCTATCAATATAGTTCATGTAAAGCTTTTTCCTAAAGTTTGGAGACTCAGGCACAAATTGATTGGGGCAGAGTTGAGTCACGTGGGGTCTGTAGGAATCTGCTGATAAGGAGCGAAAGAAAACATTGTGGAGTGGAATAGCTGGTGAGTAAAAGAAAAGAAGGCATCTTGGAGACAAATGTTAATAGATCTGGGCTTGAGTCACAGCCCAGTCACTCACCAGTTATGAGACCTCAAGCAAGTCGTTTGGTCCTTTCTGAGCCTCAGTGTCCACGTCTGTGAAATGGGGGTAGTCATCATACCAAGGTCTTTGTGAGGATTAAGTGAGTTAGTTCATGTTAAGTGCTTAGTGTAGTATCTGACACATAGTAAATACTCAGTACATTTAGTTAATAATAATATAATGAAAAATGAAAAGAACGTGTTTCATTTTCTCACATGCGTCTTCTACTATTCTGTGAGCACGTCAGGGCAGGGGCTATGTCTGATTTACCAGTGAGAACCCACACCCTGTACAAGAGCTGATGTGGAGAAGGTGCTTGGTGAATGCATTTCTTGAACTGAGTTAGACTCACCATCCTTGTAGCCCGGATTTTGTCTCCAGGTAGGGTGCTGAGTCTGTTTGGTTCACCCTGTATTCTGAGCACCCAGCATGGCAGCTGGCACACAGTAGGCACTTAAACACTTGTTGACTGGTAGAGGAATGAATGAAAGGGGCAGTAAACATGGTTTCTGGATGTGTCCTCAGAAATACCACACGCATGCTCCAGACACCAGGCAAGGCTGCTGGCCACTCTGGTGGGTATTTCAGCACTTTTGTATAAATATGGAACATTGTATTAAACATGATTTGCTTATATGCACACAATAAATATTGTGGAAGATTATGTACCAAACTGTCACCAGGGGTTTTCCAGGAGGTAGGGGCTCTTACTTTTTACTGTGCATTTTTCTATTGCTTGATAAGTTTGAGAATAAGTTACATTACTTTGGTAGCTAAAACATCAATAAGATAAATAAAATATTGAATTGCACAGATAACTGAAGAAGGAGAGTTTGAAGATGAGGAATAAGAAAACTGAAAAGAATGAGTGGGTTTTTTAAGAAAGAAAGATGTCAGGCACAGGTCCAATTACCTTTGCCAAGCATTCTGTGGCTCCCAAACCACAGACGTTAACTTCCTGCCCTGAATGCGATCCTGTTCTTTCTCAGTACCTTTTTAAATGTCTGGGCCCTATGGAAAAGGAGTGAACTGGGCACATTTTCACATGGTGTTGAATCCACCTGCCCCAGATGGTATTGAATCCACCCTGGGCTCCAGGATTTGTTGTGTGTCCTAGGCTGGCCCATCAGAACCTTGTTTTCTCTTGACTCCAGTGATTGGTTCAGAGATGAGCATGTGACCCAACTGGTGTGAGTGAGATGCAGTTGCATCTGTTAGGGGAACAGGCGGAGGCTCTTTTCTTCTAGAACTGCCAGTAATAACAGTCAAGTGAGCCTAGGCTTTCAGGAGCCACTACTTGGGTCTGGTTTTGACGCCTCACATTGGAGAGCTGTGCCAAGAGAAAAAGGAAGGCTTTCTGCAGGTGAGTCTCAGAAGCAAGCTATTCCTGAATAAATCCTTCCCCTGGGCTTTTCAATTCTGTAAGCCAGTAATCCCCTCTTTTGCTTAATCCAGTTTGAGTTGGATTTCCTGTCAATTACATCAAAAAGTCCTAACCAATACACTTAAAAAAAAAACAACCCCAGAAAACAACCTCTGAATGATGCTTTAAAACTCAGTTTTCAAAGGCCCTTGTTTTTTGTTTGTTTGTTTGTTTTTTGGCACATTATTCTAAGGTTTATGCCTTTCTACCCATTTCCTTGACATTTTCTGTCATTTTTTTGTTATTTGTTTCTTGTTCATAAATCCCTTCCTATATGTATTGTAAGGTTTTAAAAACCTAAGCAAATCCCTAGCCTGAACTCATGATTTTCTTTTACTAAATTTTTCTTTAATGGTAAAAGTATTCCATTTACTACACATCTAAGTTTAGAAATACAGAAAAATAAGAGGAAAAAAAAATCCAGTGGTCTATGACACAAACATAACCAGCTAGCATTTTCCCAAACTTCTTTCCCAATTTTTCTTGTCCTTGCATAGACTATTGAATTACACTCGATTAGGTTGGGGGCGGGAGGAGAAGGGGACGACGGAGAATGAGATGGCTGGATGGCATCACTGACTCTGTGGACAGGAGTTTGAGTGTACTCCAGGAGTTGGTGATGGACAGGGAGGCCTGGCATGCTGTGGTTCATGGGGTCGCGGAGAATCAGACACAACTGAGCGACTGAACTGAACTGAACTGAACTGAACAGTTTGGTATATTGCTCTACATTGCTTTTGCAAAGTTAATAAATATGACATAAAATTTCAAAAACTCCACACATCCTTCTGGAACTTGCATTTGTTACTTCATGGTTTGTCTTGGAAAGGGCTCTGTATCAGTACAAAGAGAGGTGTCTCATTGTTCAGTTATGTGGAGGTACCAGAGATAATTTAAGCAAACCCTGACTTTCAAGCATTTTGTTTCCAGGTTTTGTGTCATTAGAAACCACTGCTGTACATTTTTGTCCATAAAGCCTTCGTGATATGTGCATGAAGTCAAAGGATGCACTGAATGTAAAGAAAGAACATGGTGGAATGGTAGGAGTGCTTTTTAAGGCCACTGGCGCCCTTGTGAAATTACCCTTGCGGAAGGCTCCTGCATTTGCTACTCTATCCAGTTGCAATGAGAGGGCAATGTGTGCATATTTTTATGTTTGTTTGGCGCTTAGATCAGTGCTGGCGCAGAGTAAGAGTTTAATATGTTTTAGTTGTGATTGCTGCTGCTACTAGTTTTTCCCTTTTACTTCTGTCACTCTGCTAACTCATCTGTATCATTTGAGAACATACTGTCAGTATTTTAGTTGTGCAAACCTCTTTCTCCAGTCTGTGAACTGTGATCTTGCAAACATTCTTTTCTCTAAACTTTAGGAAACATTTCTCATCTCAGTAACTAATATGGGCCATAATTCTAAAAAGACAAAGAAATAATAATGCCTCCCGTGAATAGGTTAAAATCTAAAATATGACTCTCTGCCATATTTCTTGCTGCTTCCCATATTTAGGGCGCAGTCAAAATCCCTAGTACAGAGACTGCCACAGAGTATTTACTTCATTTTAGAATGAATGAATAAATGATTGATTGATTGTTTGGCTCTTTGGTTAATGTCTCTAGTAGTCAACTGTAAGCTCAGTGAAGAGTGTGGCCGTCTTTTCTTCTTATTTCTTTCTTAAAAAAAACATAAATGGTGGCGCTAGTGGTAAAGATCCCGCCTGCCAATGCAGGAGATGGAAGAGACGCGGGTTCAGTCCCTGAGTTGGGAAGAGTCCCTGGAGGAGAGCATGGCAACCCACTCCAGTATTCTTGCCTGGAGAATCCCATGGACAGAGGAGCCTGGTGGGCTGCAGTCACAAAGAGTCAGACACGACTGAAGTGGCTTAGCACGCACGTAAGCTAGAGTTTCTAGTTCAGTGACTATAAATGGTCCCTGGGAAGCTATTAACAATTTTTAAAAGATTCACAGGTATGATGGTGAAGAGGCAGCCAAGTTTTGGAGTGTCTTGATTATTTGTGTGTGTGCTTAGTTGCTCAGTCATATCTGACTCTTTGGGACTCTGTGGACACTAGCCCGCCAGGCTTCTCTGTCCATGAGTTTCTCTAGGCAAGAATACTGGAATGAGTTGTGTGCCTTCCTTCAGAGGATCTTCCCAACCCAGGGACTAAGCCCTAGATGTGGGTATAAAGTCTGTCTGTACTTGGAAAACCTCCCTTGGTGATTCCGATGTCACCATCCTTACAGAAGATCATGGACCAGTGCTTGGGGGACCATTGGCATTTCCTGTCCCAGTAGCCCATTGTCATTTTTTATTTCTGAAGTGGTCTCTTGGCTGCTATGTGGGTGATTTTATCTGTGAGTACACACTATTTCATGCTGATAAGCCACCCTGGCTCTCCAGCAGCTCCCCCTGGCTTTAATCCTATTAATAAACCTGTCCCCTGGCCTCTGAGGATGTGCCCTTTATATCTTACCCGTTAAGCCTGCGGCAAACAGCTTTTCCCAGCATTCTACTACAATTCAGTTTTATTACAAAGTTCTGCTCTCTTTTGGAGAAATAGACTTGATGCTCATGATTTTAATCACCAGGCTTTTGCTGGCCAAATGGCTCATTGAGTATTTTTATGGGGCCCTCGTGATTCTACCAGATTGTGGAAGTAGCAGGCCAGGAAGGAATTAGAAGTGGGCCACCTTTTAGGGCTTCCCAGGTGGCACAGTGGCAAAGAATATGCCTGCCAATGCAGGAGACACAAGTGATGTGGGTTTGATCTTTAAGTTGGGAAGATCCCCTGGAGTAGGAAATAGCAACCTTCTCCACTGCAGATGGTGATTGCAGCCATGAAATTAAAAGACGCTTGCTCCTTGGAAGGAAAGTTATGACCAACATAGACAGCATATTAAAAAGCATAAACATTACTTTACCAACAAAGGTCCGTCTAGTCAAGGCTATGGTTTTTCCAGTAGTCATGTATGGATGTGAGAGTTGGACTGTAAAGAAAGCTGAGTGCCGAAGAATTGATGCTTTTGAACTGTGGTGTTGGAGAAGACTCTTGAGAGTCCCTTGGACTGCACGGAGATCCAACCAGTTCATCCTATAGGAGATCAATCCTCGGTGTTCATTGGAAGAACTGACGTTGAAGCTGAAACTCCAATACTTTGTTCACCTGATGCGGAGAGCTGACTCATTTGAAAAGACCCTGATGCTGGGAAAGATTGAGGGCAGGAGGAGAAGGGGACGACAGAGGATGAGATGGTTGGCTGGCATCACTGACTCGATGGACATGAGTTTGAGTGAACTCCGGGAGTTGGTGATGGACAGGGAGGCCTGGTGTGCTGCGGTTCACGCGGTCGCAAAGAGTCGGACACCACTGAACGACTGAACTGAACCGAACCAGTCCCCTGAAGGAGGACATGGCAACTCACTCCAGTATTCTTGCCTGGAGAATTCCCATTGACAGAGGAGCCTGGCGAGCTACAATCCATGGGGTCTCAAAGAGTCGGACATGACTGAGTGACTAAGCACAGCACAGCTAGTATTCTTACCTGGAAAACCCCCACTGACAGAGGAGCCTGGCAGGCTACCATCCATGGGATCCCAGAGGGCCAGACACAACTGATGGGCTAACTTTGCATGCACCCCCTTTTATATGCAGGTGCTGTGCTGGGCACAGTAGCAGGGATTTACATCCGTAAGTGGGTACTGTTATTCCACTTTTCAGGTGAGGAAACTGAGATCAGGGAGATGAAGAAAATGACCCAAGGACACAGGTTAGCAAGATGCTGAATGGCAGGATTTAAACCATGGTCTGTAAGGTTCTAGGGTCTCAGCTCAGGATATGCAGGTCCATGGGGCTGGGCAGGATGCAGGGACCGGATCTGTTGAGGAGGAGATGGAGAGCCTTGACCAGGAGAGACTGAGGGGATGATCCCAGAGTGGGGTCTTGTGGGCTATCAAACCGGGGTTGACAGTTATAAGACGGGGTTCCTGAGACTTGGCCATGGGAAGGAAAAAGCACTTGAAGACACCTGGGCAGCAGGTCTGCAAGCTGCTCAGGATCGTAATTTGTCACCTGCTAAGCTTATTGTTTAATTTGCTCATTCAACAAGCTTTTATGGAGTTTCCTCCTGTGTGCCAAAAGTGCTGGAGTGCTAAGAAAACAAGGCGGAAAAGGTCCCTGCTATTTTGGAGCGTATATGACACTATATTAATAATCGTTATAATCATAGCAACCAACAGTCATTGAGCACTTAAGTACTAGGCACTGTTTTAATTACTTTATATGTATTAATCCATTCAATCTTAGCAACTACCCTATCAGGCGAGTACTGTTATTACCTCTATTTTACAAGTGGCCTGTGAGAGGCCCTGCTGGGACTAGGACCTGTGTCTGTTGGCTTCCAAAGTTCATCGTCTGATCCACTGGACTCTGTTTCCTCCTATTTGTCTACTGGCCATTTTCCTCAACTTCCTTCAGCAGCTTTGATAACTTCCTGTTTCATTTACTGTGTGTTGTGTTCTTAATTGTTCTCACAGGCATTTCTTAAAGAGTCTGCTTTTAAAATGTAAAGCATTTAATTGGCCTCTGTGGTGAGAAGGCAGGCACCGGCATTTTGCAGAATGTCATCTGTATGCAAATTACCGAACAGCCTCCTGGCCCTTCTGCTGTGTGAGATTCAGGGCTGCCTGGAGAGGCACTCTAGGTTTCAACGCTCACCTTCCCCTGCTCCAGTGACCTGAGATATTTTAGCATCTATCGAGTTGCTCAGTTCAATATGACACCTTTTTCTTTCTGTTCTTCTAAATGTCCAGCCCAGTGAGGGTTGACCCAGACATAGGAAGCAAGAGATCTGCCCTCAAGAAGTCTACAGTCTAGCTGTTGAGATTAGGACCTATCCAGGATGAAACAGTGGGATTATCACAGCAATACATAATTAAGTACTAAAGTTTTGCAGTAGGGATTGCCAGATGCTACAGAGTTTCAGAGAAGGAAAACAGTAGCATGGCTTTTGTGAAGGAGGGAAATAAGTTAGGTTTTGAAAGAGCTGAATAGGTGGAAGTAAAAAGAGAGGTTATTCCAGCCAGGATTCTCACAAGGGAAAAGGGACAGTGGTGGGAATGGCTTGACCTCTAAAGAACATGGGGGAGACTAGATCCGCTGGAGTCTTAGGGAAGGTGAAAAGCTTTCAGAACCAACTGTGAAAGGAAAACAAAAATGGAGGTGGTATTGCTAAGAGAGCTTAGATGGAGCCAGGAGTCTGTTGAGGAAGCAGTCTTCTGCACGTCTCAGCCCAGATGGAATCTGACCTTTTGACCACTTATTGTCTGGAAGCAGGCATCCACAACATCTGCCAAAACCTCGAGATACTTATCGGACCCTTGCCTTAAAATAACTCATGACAGCCTATCTACTTGTTGGACCCTTACCCTGAATAACTCATGACAGCCTATCCCTTAAGGACAAATACTTCCTTTCTGTGTCAAGGTCAATCATAACTTGTGCACAGTTCTGTGGCTTTTGCCCTGACTCTTTTTCCTGGAACACTAGTTCAGTTTTACACAAATCGGTGTCTCCTGAATTGAATTCTTAAGACCCCCAATAAAGTTCTTCTTTCTTTGAAACCTCAGTACTGGTTATTGTTTGATGTAACACTCAACAATAACAAGCTAATGTATTTTGTAAGTACAACAACAGTTCGTGAACCAGGAACTTCCAAATGTACAAGCTGGACTTAGAAAAGGCAGACAAACCAGATTGCCAACATCCACTGGATCATAGAAAAAGTAAGAGAATTCCAGAAAAACATCTACTTCTGTTTCATTGACTATGCTAAAACCTTTAGCTGTGTGGATCACAACAAACTGTGGAAAATTCTTAAAGAGATTGGAATACCAGACCACTTTATCTGCCTCCCGAGAAACTTGTATGAAGGTCAGGAAGCAACAATTAGAACCAGACATGGAATAACGGACTGGTTCCAAATAGTGTCACCCTGCTTATTTAATTTCTATGCAGGGTATATCATGCAGAATGCCAGGCTGGTTGAAGCACAGGCTGGAATCAAGATTGCCGGGAGAAATATCAATAACCTCAGATATGCAGATGACACCACGCTAATGGCAGTAAGTGAAGAGGAACAAAAGATCCTCTTGATGAAGATGAAAGAGGAGAGTGAAAAACCTGGCTTAAAACTCAGCATTCAAAAAACTAAGATCATGGCATCTGGTCCTATCACTTCATGGCAAATAAATGGGGAAACAATGGAAACAGTGACAGACTTTATTTTCTTGGACTCCAAATCCCTGTGGACAGTGGCTGCAGCCATGAAATTAAAAGATGCTTGCTTCTTGGAAGAAAAGCTATGACAAACCTAGACAGCGTATTAAAAAGCAGAGACATTACTTTGCTGACAGAGGTCTGTGTAGTCAAAGCTGTGGTTTTTCCAGTAGTCATGTACAAATGTGAGAGTTGGACCATAATGAAGGCTGAGCACCAAAGAATTGATGCTTTTGAACTGTGGTGCTGGAGAAGACTCTTGAGAGTCTCTTGGACTGCAGGGAGATCAAACCAGTTGATCCTAAAGGAAATCAGTCCTGAATATTCATTGGAAGCACTGATGCTGAAACTGAAGCTCTAGGACTTTGGACACCTGATGCCAAGAGCCAGCTCATTAGAAAAGGCCCTGATGCTGGGAAAGATTGAGGGATGACGGAGGATGAGATAGTTGGATGGCATCATCTACTCAATGGACATGAGTTTGAGCAAACTCAGGGAGATAGTAAAGAACAGGGAAGCCTGGTGTGTTGCAGTCCATGGGATAGCAAAGAGTCAGACACAGCTGAGTGACTGAACTAAAATACCAAAATGTACAAAGCACCACTTACACTCTGCCTTTTGATCTTCAAAAGAACAGGTGAAGTATATACTACCTTCATTGTTCTTAGTGGAAACTGAGGCTCAGAAGGCTGATGTGGTTTACCTACACCAGCAGTGTAAGTGACCGAGCTGGGATTTGAACCCAGGCAGTTCAGTCTCAACCTCCAAGCTCTGGGCACCTATGTTATATTCCTAATACTGCTAATCTTTCCTCCCTCAAAGGGTCATAGGGATTAAGTTACCTTTTCTTGATTGGGGACAACAGAAGCCACTTGAGTTAGTTTAAGCAGAAAGGAATTTATTAAAGGTAGTGAAGGCGCACATAGATTCTATCAAAGGGCTGAAGGTTGGGCTTGGCAGGAACTCCAGGGCAGGGCTGGTCTATAAAGACCGCATTCTTGCTGTCCCTGGGTTTGGGCTCCATGCTCATTTTACCAGATCTGTACATTGCCCTGTTGCCCCAAGAGCCAGCTGCTGCCACTGTCACCATTGCCAGAAAGATGGGTTCTTCCAGGTGCCTGCTTCCTCACAGTGCTGTCTCCTGAGCTGAGGTTTCTCTTGAGTACATCTGATTCTCAGAAAACTTGGTAAGCAAATCTTCTGGCTTTTTTCTCGGGGAGGAAGGACTTGTAAGGCAGAACTGCCCCTAACATATTAAAGCTGTTGTCCCTAAAGTGCTGGGCAGCTGGAAAATGTGACTGTTTTCTTCAGCATCAGTAAATGTGGAGCTGGTAACCAGTGCTGGCCAAGACCAGGGCTCCTAAGTGACTGTCTGAGGTTGGGCAGGCTGAAAAGAATCATCCAGGAAGTCTGTCAAAATTCCGTCTCAGGCCTCTGCTCTAGAGATTCTGAGTCAGTGATTCCATGAGTCAGCAAGGCCTGGGATTGTGCATTTCCCAGGGCTCTTCACATGACTCTGATGTGTAGCCACATTCAGGAATCAGTGACACTCCAGTGACAATTGTTGCTAATGCCAAGGAAATACTTAATATGTTAAGTTCTTCACTGGGGGTGATTTTGTACCCCCAGGAACATTTGACAATACCTGGGGGCATTTTTGGTTGTGTCTTCAAGGACTGTTACTAGCATTCAATGGATAGAAACCAGGGATGCTTCTGAATGCCTTACAGCGCACAGGATGGTCCCTTTCAGCAGGGACTCATCAGGCTCTGAGTGTCCACAGAGCTCAGGCTGAGAAGCCCTGTATTAAAGTGTGCTCATTTTCCTTGAGATCCTATAACACTGTTCTCTCCAGACGTGTTGTACTCTCATCAAGACAGAATGGCTTGTAAGAGCTTTGGAGATGCCAGTCCGTCTTTAAATCTTGACCATTTGAAACATTACCCCTATGCTCATGTTGTAATTTCAGAGGTGGACGTTTCCAGAGCAATGTCCCTGTGACTACTGGATCACCTCTGTTCTCTGGCTTTTAACTTTCACCTGCCCTACGGGATCAAACCCAGGTCTCCTGCATTAAAGGCAGATTATTTACCAGATGAGCCACAAGGGGAGCCCTACTATGATTCAGACCTTGATAAAAGCCCGGGGAAAGTGTTGCTGCTGAGTCCTTGGCTCTCTTGCCCTGAAAGCTCAAGGAGGTGGCATAGGGTAGTGGTTTTAAGCATGATCTTTAAAGGGAGAACTTAATCAGAAATGTAGATCTCCCACCTACTGTTTTTAGGCAAGTTACTTAGCTTCCCTAAAACTCTGCTTCCTCCACTATGATACAATGACAGTGCTTCTCTCCCTGAGTTGTGGAGAGGATGCAATGAGACAGTCATGTGTCTCAGATAGCTCTTACTGCAGTAACTATTTAACAAACTCCCTCGTCACTTCAGTGGCATACCCATACCACAATAAGCATCTGTGAGGATTAATTTTATGCATCAGCTTGACATTGGCTGGGAGGCCCAGATATTTGGTGTGTCTGTGAGGGTGTTTCTGGATGAGGTTAACTTCTGAATGAGTAGACTGAGTAAAGCAGATTGCAATGAGTTGTGTTGAGGGCCTGACTAGAACATAAAGTCTGAGCAAGGGGGAGGGCTTCCCTGGTGGCTCAGGGGTAAAGAATTCACAGGCGATGCAGGAGACATGGTTCAATCCCTGGGCTGGGAAGATCCCTTAGAGGAGAGTATGGCAACCCACTCCAGTATTCTTGCCTGGAGAATCCCATGGACAGAGGAGCCTGGTGGGCTACAATTCATAGGGTTGCAAAGAGTCAGGCACAATTGAAGTGACTGAGCACTCATGCATGAGCAAAGGGAAACTTTGCCTGCCTGACTTGGGACATTGATATTCTCCTGCCTTGGCCTGGAACTTACACCATTGGCTCTCTTGGTCCTTAGGCCTTTGGACTGTATACAAAGAGGGTTAAGTTTTATATCTGTGTGTGTATGTGTGTGTGAGTTGCTCAGTTGTGTCTGACTCTTTGAAACCCCATAGACTGCAGCCTGCCAGGATCCTCTGTCTATGGGATTCTCCAGGCAAGCATACTGGAGTGGGTAGCCATTCCCTTCTCCAGGGGATCTTTCTGACCCAGGGATGAAACTCAGTTCTCCTGCATTGCAGGCAGAGTCTTTACCGTATGAGCCACCGGGGATGCCTATATCTACATCTGTATCTAAGTATATCTTATTGGTTCTGTTTCTCTGGAGAACCCTGATTAATATAGCGTCTTCCTCCTGCCCATGCACCTGAAGGTTGGCTGTGGTTTGGCAGATCCAGCCTGGGCTTGCCTTCAACACTGTGGGTTGGACGAGGTCTATTCCACATCTCCCATTCTCTCTGCATTAGCAGTTACCCAGGATATGTTTCGTTATAGGGTAAGAGGCGGAAGCACCAGAGGGCAAGGCCAACCGCACAAGTACATTTCAGTCTTTTGCTTATATCAACATCTGCTGCTATCCCATTGGCCAAAGCAAGTCACAAGGCTGCACCTGAAATTGTTGGGGCTAAGAAGTATATCATGCCCACAGTAAGAAGGATATGACCAATATTGTGGGTCATTACTTGGCACTAGCTTGGGCTCTGTTCTCTAGCTTGGTGCTCGGACCTCTGGTTGATCCACATGTGCATCAGCTTCGACCTTTTGCCTGTGAACTTGTCTCAGATCTGTTCATCTGGCCCTCCCAGGGGACTTCTCTTCTGTGTCTATTTTTTAGTTGTGTAAATAAATCAGTCTGTCACTGCCCAACAACAGTGCATGCTAGGATTTTATATGGTAGGTGTAGCTGACTTGAATTCACTCTGATCCTGGTTCACTGAAACTTTCCTGTTAGTCTCTGATGCTCTTTGCTGCTTGAGTCCTCCCCTTCTTTTCAGGATTTGGTCAATCAGTGAACCTGTGTAATGGGTCCGGCCTTCAGGAGTCTCTCCTCAGTGTTTTTATTCTCTTTCCCACTTGGTTGGGTGACCCTGCTTCTGCAGAATGGCTAACTCTCTTCCACACACTGACATGGATACATGGAAGAGTCTCTGAAGGCCACAGGGTTTTCAGTGGGTGCTCCGTCTGTGTTTGTTGACATTGGAGGTTTAAAAACAGTGGTTTACAGTCAGTCCTCTACATACAGACCTTCAAGTTGTGACTTTCCAAAGATGCGAACGTGCATTTGCATGTCCAGGTGTGTAAGTTAGTGTGTCTGGCGTACATTGTCTTGTGCACATATTCTTTACAAGAGGTTGTGCTTTTGTGTACTCTGTACAGTGCTATAGACAGTACAGAGTGTAGTATCTTTATTCAAAGCCCAGGATGTCTGGAAGCAGGTGTAAGAGTATCTGGTACTGCATGGCAGGTGTGAGGGAAATTGCAGCTTGCCTTCCATCTCCTATTGCTGACAGTCCTTCAGCTTTCCCATCTCTCATCTCCGCTCCCTCCTCTATTCAATAACTCTTCTTCCCTGTTTGCTTGATACCAGCCCCTGTGTGCTGGCTGTTGTACTGTACTACTATACTTTTCAAGGTTCTATACTATAAGATTAAAAATGTTTTCTTTATTTTCTGTGTTTGTTTTTTTTATATTTTGAGTGAAAAGTATTATAAACCTATTACAGTACAGTACTATATTACTGTATATATAACCAACTGTGTTAGTTGGATACTTAGGCTAACTTTGTTGGACTTAACAACAAATTAGACTTATGAATGTGCTCTTGGAATGGAACTCGTTTAATGCAAGGGACTTACGGTATATTTACTTTTCATTTCTTCGAGATGATGTCCCTGTATATTGAGAAGCAGCATTTGTTGTTGCTGTTCAGTTGCTAAGTCGTCTCTGACTCTTTGTGACCCCATGGTCTACAGCACGCCAGGCTTCCCTGTCCTTCACTATCTCCTCAGTTCAGTCGCTCAGTCGTGTCCGACTCTTTACGACCCCATGAATCACAGCACGCCAGGCCTCCCTGTCCATCACCAACTCCTGGAGTTCACTCAAACTCATGTCCATTGAGTTGATGATGCCATCCAGCCATCTCATTCTCTGTTGTCCCCTTCTCCTCCTGCCCCCAATCCTTCCCAGCATCAGAGTCTTTTCCAGTGAGTCAGCTCGTTGCATGAGGTGGCCAAAGTATAACAGTTTCAGCTTTACCATCAGTCCTTCCAGTGAATACCCAGGATTAAGCTCCTTTAGAATGGACTGGTTGGATCTCCTTGCAGTCCAAGGGACTCTCAAGAGTCTTCTCCAGCACCACAGTTCAAAAGCATCAATTCTTCGGCAATCAGCTTTCTTCACAGTCCAACACTCACATCCATACATGACCACTGGAAAAACCATAGCCTTGACTAGACGGACCTTGATTGGCAAAGTAATGTCTCTGCTTTTTAATATACTATCTAGGTTGGTCATAACTTTCCTTCCAAGGAGTAAGCATCTTTTAATTTCATGGCTGCAATCAGCATCTGCTGTGATTTTGGAGCCCAAAAAAATAAAGTCTGACACTGCTTCCACTGTTTTCCCATCTATTTCCCATGAAGTGATGGGACCAGATGCCATGATCTTTGTTTTCTGAATGTTGAGCTTCAAGCCAACCTTTTCACTCTCCTCTTTCACTTTCATCAAGAGGCTTTTTACTTCCTCTTCACTTTCTGCCATAAGGGTGGTGTCATCTGCATATCTGAGGTGATTGATATTTCTCCCAGCAATCTTGATTCCAGTTTGTGCTTCTTCCAGCCCAGCATTCCTCATGATGTACTCTGCATATAAGTTAAATAAGCAAGGTGACAATATACAACCTTGACGCACTGCTTTTCCTATTTGGAACCAGTCTGTTGTTCCATGTACAGTTCTGACTGTTGCTTCCTGACCTGCATACAGGTTCCTCAAGAGGCAGGTCAGGTGGTCTGGGATTCCCATCTCTTTCAGAATTTTCCACAGTTTATTGTGAGCCACACAGTCAAAGGCTTTGGCATAGTCAATGAAGCAGAAGTAGATGTTTTTCTGGAACTCTCTTGCTTTCTCCATGATCCAGTGGATGTTGGCAATTTGATCTCTGGTTCCCCTGCCTTTTCTAAAACCTGCTTGAACATCTGGGAGTTCACGGTTCACATATTGCTGAAGCCTGGCTTGGAGAATTTTGAGCATGACTTTACTAGCGTGTGAGATGAGTGCAATTGTGTGGTAGTTTGAGCATTCTTTGGCGTTGCCTTTCTTTGGGAAAGACTGCAAAAGGTCAGTCTTCATTCCAATCCCAAAGAAAGGCAATGCCAAAGAATGCTCACTATCTCCTAGTTTCCTCAAATTCATGTCCATTAATTCAGTGATGCTATCTGATCGTCCTATCTTCTGCTGCCCCCTTCTCCTTTTGCTGTCTATCTTTCCAAACATCAGGGTATTTTCCAGTGAGTTGGCTCTTCATATCAGGTGGCCAGATTATTGGAGCGTCAGCTTCAGCATGAGTCCTTCCAATGAATATTCAGGGTTGATTTCCTTTAGGATTGACTGGTTTGTTCTCCTTGCTGTCCAAGGGACTCTCAAGAGTCTTCTCCAGCACCACAATTTGAAAGCATCCATTCTTTGGTGCTCAATCTTCTTTATGGTCCAACTCACATCTGTACATGACTACTGCAAAAACCATAGTTTTGACTCTATGTACCTTTGTCAGCAAAGTGATGTCTCTGTTTTTTAATATGTTGTCTGAGTTTGTCACAGCTTTCCTTCCAAGGAGTTCAGTTCAGTTCAGTTCAGTTCATTCGCTCAGTCGTGTCCGACTCTCCGCGACCCCATGAATCACAGCACACCAGGCCTCCCTGTCCATCACCAACTCCCGGAGTTCACTCAAACTCATGTCCACAGAGTCGGTGATGCCATCCAGCCATCTCATTCTCGGTCGTCCCCTTCTCCTCCCACCCCCAACCCTTCCCAGCATCAGAGTCTTTTCCAGTGAGTCAACTCGTCGCATGAGGTGGACATCGCGTTCCAAGGAGTAAGTGACTTTTAATTTCATGGCTGCAGTCACCATCCACAGTGATTTTGGAGCCCAAGAAAATAAAATCTGCCATTTTTCCCATTGTTTCCCAGTCTGTTTGCCATGAAGCGATGGGACTGGATGCCATGGTCTTAGTTTTTTGAATGTTGAATTTTAAGTCAGCTTTTTCACTCTCTTCTGTCACCCTCATCAAGAAGTTCTTTAGTTCCTCTTCACTTTCTGCCATTAGAGTAGTATCACCTACATATATAAGGTTGTTGATATTTCTCCCAGCAATCTTGATTCCAACTTGTGCTTCATCGATCCTGGCATTTCGCATGATATAGTCTGCATAGAAGTTAAATAAGCAGGGTGACATTATACAGCCTTTCCCAAGTTGGAACCAGTCTGTTGTTCCATGTCCAGTTCTAACTGTTACTTCTTGACCTACATACAGGTTTCTCAGGAGACAGGTCAGGTGGTCCGGTATTCCCATCTCTTAAAGAATTTTCCACAGTGTCTTGTGATCCACACAGTTAAAGGCGTTAACACAGTCAATGAAGCAGAAGTAGATGTTTTTCTGGAATTCCCTTGCTTTCTTTATGATCCAGTGGATGTTGGCAATTTGATCTCTGGTTCCTCTGCCTTTTCTAAATCCAGCTTGTACATATGGAAGTTCTTGGATCATAAACTGCTGAAGCCTAGCTTGAAGGATTGGACCATAACCTTGCTAGCATGGGAAATGAGCACAATTGAGTAGTTAGGCAGGCACACAGATTTTAGAGCAGTGATTCTTAGTCTTGGCTGCGTGTCATAACTGGTGAGGACATTTAGAAAGTTCTGGGGTCTTGGGTCCAAGGATTCAGATTTAATTGGTCTGGGGTGTAGCCTGGACTTCAGAATTTTTAAACACTTCCCAAAAGCAGAGACATTACTTTGCCAACCAAGGTCCGTCTAGTCAAGGCTATGGTTTTTCCAGTGGTCATGTATGGATGTGAGAGTTGGACTGTGAAGAAAGCTGATCGCAGAAGAATTGATGCTTTTGAACTGTGGTGCTGGAGAAGACTCTTGAGAGTCCCTTGGACTGTGAGGAGATCCAACCAGTCCATTCTAAAGGAGCTCAATCCTGGATGTTCATTGGAGGGACTGATGCTGAAGCTGAAACTCCAGTACTTTGGCTACCTCATGCGATGAGTTGACTCACTGGAAAAGACTCTGATGCTGGGAGGGATTGGGGGCGGGAAGAGAAGAGGACGACAGAGAATGAGATGGCTGGATGGCATCACCAACTCGATGGACATGAGTTTGAGTGAACTCTGGGAGTTGGTGATGGACAGGGAGGCCTGGCGTGCTGTGATTCATGGGGTTGCGGAGAGTCGGACACGACTGAGCGACTGAACTGAACTTAACTGAAATGATTCTGACATGTAGTCAGAGTTGGAAATAACCACTTTAGAGTAGGTCAGGATTTATTTTTAAACTTTGGCTTTTCACTTAACTAGCTTCAGCTTGGTCAAGTTACTAAGCCTCTAAGAGGCTACTGTCCTTACATGTAAAATGAAGATAATATTATGCACCTTCCTGATGTTGCATAAAATGGAATGAAATAGCCAGATACCAGGCACTCAGTAAGCATTATTTTCCTTTAAAATGGATTTCTGTTTTATTCCAAAGAGTTAGGTTCATCACTGAAAACTAAGGCGATATAGAAAATGAGGGGGAAACCCGCATGGAGTCCTGGTCTAGCAATTCTTCATGTATTGCCTTTAGTTCTTGTCTTTTTCACTTTGCACATATTTTGATGAACAAGGTTGAAATCTTCATGAAATACAATCTATACCCTGCTTTTCTTCGCTCAGCTTTAATGGTGTGGTAACAGCCACTGCTTCACTAAGTCTGCCAAGGGTTCAGAATTTTGAATGCCTCACAAAGCTCACGTGGCTCTCTTGGGTTGACAGTCACAAAGAATCATTGACCTCTCTTCTTGTGGTTTTCCTGGATTGTGGGTCCGCCTATGACCCTCTTTGCACACTCCAGAGCACTATGTTCAGGGAGCAACCCTGAGGGCACACGCCGCAGTCTGAGCTGACTTTTCATATGGAAGATCCTGCTTCTCTTTATGGGGCATATCTGATGCTCTCTTTATGAGGGATTAAACTTCATTATTACAAGGACGAGAGCATCCCCTGTTGGTTGCAACAGTGCAGGGATGTCTCCGTTCACCCCATTCTGTCAACCACCCAAAGACTGTTCCATGCCCCAGGGCTAACACCCTTCATTTCCAATCACACAAACTCTGTCCTGATTCAGGGCAGAAAGAAGCAGTCCTATTTTCCATCCAGTTGCACTCACCTACAAACCTAGCCCTTCTAGAGTTTCAAGCCTGTTGAAGAGGCAATATTATACATGCAGAAAAGAGGTCTTCGGGATCTAGCAGCTTTGGTTTTGAACCCAAGATTTGCATCTTACATTATGATGGGCTTTTGGTGAATTGGGCTTTATTGGTGGCTCAGATGGTAAAGAATCTGCCTGCAATGCAGGAGACCTGGGTTTGAATCCTGGGTTGGAAAGATCCCCTGGAGAAGGGAATGGCAACCCACTCCAGTATTCTTGCCTGGAGAATTCCATGGACAGAGGAGCCTGGCAGGCTACAGTCCATGGGATTGCAGAGTTGTACATGACTGAGCAACTAGCACTTTCACTTCGGTGAATTACCTAACACTTCAAGCCTCAGTATCTTTATCTTTAAAAGGGGAAAGATATGATCTGACATGTATGGTGTTATGAAAGTTACCAATGAACTAATGTGTCCATTAAAAATATTTATTGAGCACCTATTATATGCCACAGATGGCATTATGTGCTGGGAATATTGGGAAGCAAGCCAGGTAGTCCCTGCCTGTGTGGAATTTGCATTTCAGCAGGAGGTTCTTCCCAGATGGCTCAGTGGTAAAAGAATCTACCTACCAATGCAGGAGGCATGGGAGATGAGGGTTTGGTCCTTTAGTAGGGAAGATCCCCTGGAGTAAGAAATGGCAATCCATTTCAGTATTCTTGCCTAGAAGATCCTATGGACAGAGGAGCCTGGCAGGTTACAGTTTGTGGTGTTGCAAAGAGTCAGATATGACTGAGCAACTGAGCATGAGCACACACACAAAAGGAGGTTCTTAAAGTAGAGATTATAATCCTCTGTGGTTCAGGTTCAGGTGGGGAGAATATGATACATAAGGCAATGACACCTTATGTAGATGCGGGGATTTAAACATAAATATAGTGGATTGGGTTGTGGTAGCAAGTCCACTCTTACTGTTTCCTCTTAAACTATAGAGAGATTCTGGGTGAAATAGAACAAGAAAAGTAGAAATGTTAACTGAGCTTGGAAAAAAGAGAGGAGAACTTCTGTGGCAGAAACAAAGAGGGGAAACTAAAAGCCCGAGTGATGGTCAGGGGCTGCACTGGGTGTCTCCTCTGTGTGCGGAGCTGCTGGCTTCAGGCGGAACTCACCCATCCTGGGACGTGGGGAGGGGAACTCTCCACCTGCTGGCTTAGGGTGCAGCAGGCAGGCCAGGCTTCTGTCTGGGGCTGTGGGATGAAAAAGGGTCCCCTGAGAGACGCTGGAATCAACGAGGCCCTGTGCATGGGTGCAGGTACTGACTCTGCTCCATCACACAGAGTGGGAACCTGAGCAAAAGGATTAACATAAAAACTGGTCCAAAGGGCTCTGGTGGGGGTGCACCTAAGACCGCCCCATGGAGGATCTTCCCTCTCAGTCCTTTATATAGGCTGCTCCCGCAACTGAGATCCTTGCTCCTAGTCTCCCTTTGGGCTGTATCCTCCCAACCTGCTTCACTGGACAGCGTCTTGACTCAGATGTCACTTTCTTGGAAAGATTGTCACAGACCTCCAAGATTAGATCTGACCCCTCTTTACACATTCTTTTTCTCTTCCATATGCCCTGCTGTAAGCACGACTCAATAACTGTGTAATTATGTGCCACATAGCTGCCGCCCCTACTAGACTGATGCATTGTAAAAGTAGGTCAGATCGTGTACATCTGTATTTTACCTGATGCTGCATTCCCAGTGTAGTACCTAACACATAGTCAGTGCTCAAAAAATGGATTTTGAATAAATAGATGAATGAATGAATTTGTCCACTACCCCCATCTCCTACCAATCCCAAATGGAAATAAAAATAATAATACCTGCTTTGTAGTTACTACAGAGTGAAAATACACAGTCTACAAGGGCAGTAGTGCTCAGACTTTAGTGTCTAACGGCATCACCAGGAAGGCTTGCTAAAACACAGATCGCTGGACGCCACCCACAGAGTTTCTGATTCGCTAGGTCTGGGCTGGGGCCTGAGAATTTGCATATCTGAAGCCTTCCCAGGTGATGCTGATACTGTGGGTCTGTGGACCACATCTGGTGAACCACTGCTGCGTAGCATTGTTATTTTGGTTCGCTTGGTTTTTAGGTCAGAGCTATAAAATATACCACCGATGACACAACTATAGCTTTATGCCTTGAAAACTTAGCATAAACAAATGATTGACATGATCGATAGCCTGATAATATATAAGCATTTTTCCTGGGAAATGTGGGCTCTCTATCTTTCACATAAGTGGGGGAGAAAGGTGAAGGGTGACGAGCTTGGGTTCTGGCATCAGATCTGCCGGACTCCAGCCTTAGTGCCACCTCCTGCAAGTACCAGAACTCAAGTAAGCTGTGAGCCTCCCTGACTCAGCTTGCTAATTTATACAGTTGCAGGACCTGCTTCACTGGGTTGTTGAGATCGTAAGAAGATAATGTTAATAGTTTCCTTTCAACAGTGCCTGGCGTGTAGTCAGCAACATGCATAACGTGTTATTATAGTGGGGAAGGGAAAGGAATATTTACCAGTATATGTTAGGCATCCCGTTAGCGGTTTTCACACACACTGTCTCGTTTAAGCCTCGCAGCAATGCTATGAAATAGGTAATATTTTCCCCACTTTATAAAGGAGGAAAACGAGGCACAGAGAGGCTAAGTAATTTGCCCTAAAATACTCACTTAGTAATACTGTCTGGGTTGGCTTCAAGTCTCCATAGTGCCATTGTCTTATCATTATTTTGGCACTCCTGGCATCTCCAGGAAGCAGGCTCCTGGGAGAGACTGACAGTCCAGCCTCAGTGGAAGTGGGTCCTGTCTGTCCCGGATATCTCTATGTGCCTCGTCTCCTCGCTGAGTTTCCTTTCTTCCCACGTGCGCGCCTGCTGCTCTGATGCCCTCCTCCAGCCAGCCCGAGGCTGCAACTTTTTCTCATTCACCCTGAAGGGCAAGCTGACATGGGAACATTTCAAAGGCGCCTCAGCCAGGAAGGCCACACTGTCCATCACACTTAGAGAGCGACAGCCATGATGCTTCCCAGGAGAGCCGTGCAGCAGGACCAGGTACGCCTGATGGTCTAGAGTCCTGCTTTTAAAGCAGGTTCACCAGCAGCCGCCCTGGGAAACAGCCCTGGCTCCCGTCCGAAGGCAAGGAGTGGCTTCTGTCTTTCTTTCCCAAATGGAGGTTGAGTAGAAGTGACAGTGTTTGCAGCTCTGACCCACAGGTTTTGAGTTGACTGAGGGTCCCATTCTTGATTGGTTTGGACAAAATGCTTTTGAAGGTGTTACTGGAAAGTATCCCAGTGAGAATGGGGCTGTGAAGGCTCAGGTGAGCCACCTACATGCTCTGGAATCTCATGAGCTTCCTGGAGGGTGGGGGCCATCCTTCCTGGCAGGTGGACAAATCCCCTTCCCTGATGGAGAGGCTTCCAGTACAGACGTCATAGGCAAAATTCACAGGGTGTGAATTGTGGGCCATGGAAGGTTGCCAGAACCTTTTGTCCCATTTATTTAATTTTTTAAATAGACAACAGATTGTGTGGTGCCCCTGCTAATAACACTCCCAGCTGCCCACTGCCCTCAGGGTCAAGCCCAGAATGGCTTATATGGTTTTGTTAGCTTAGTTTTGCCCAGAAATGGATCAAAGAGATAATGGTTATAAGAACCAGTTATTTATTTAGGAAGGATCTCAGGAAACACCCAGATAGGGTGTGGAATTGATACACAGAAGGGAAAGGAACCATTAAAGGTCACTATCAATTGGAGTGACCAAGGGCAGGTGGAGGGTGGTCTTCCTGGGGAATTTAGGGAAGGATGTGGAACACACACTGCAAAGTTTTCTGTCCCCAGATTTGAGGGAGCAGGGGTATTTATCCTCCAACTCTTGTCAGTCATTGACTGGGGGCTCCTGGCATGGGCAGTGGGGAGCATGATTTTGCTGAAACTTCTCTCCTGCTGAGGACAGGCCCAAAGTGAAGACTCAGAGAAGGCACTCAGGCAAAATGAGTGCCTGGCATCTGGAGGCCAACTACCTTGCATTGAAGAAGGGATGTGAGTGGGGCTTCAGCAGCATCTACTGTGACATCCACCATCTGGCTCAGCCCCACCCCTTACACACACCACACACAACCCACAAGTCCCTCCCACACAGGCTACCACCTCTTGCATGACCCCCCCCCACACACATGTGGCCTACAACACACACATACAATCCACAGCATACATATACAACCCTCAACCCACCACACAACTCACAACCAGCACAAATCACAACACACAGTCATATACAACACACACACATACACTCCCCACAACCTGCTGGTGCTGCTGCTGCTGAGTCGCTTCAGTCGTGTCTGACTCTCTGTGACCCCATAGATGGCAGCCCACCAGGCTCCCCTGCCCCTGGGATTCTCCAGGCAAGAACACTGGAGTGGGTTGCCATTGCCTTCTCCAATGCATGAAAGTGAAAAGTGAAAGTGAAGTCGCTCGTGTCCGACTCTTAGCAACCCCATTGACTGCAGCTCACCAGGCTCCACAGTACTCGAGTGGGGTGCCATTGCCTTCTCCGCCCCACAAACTAGGATCTTATTATTGCCCTGTTTTACAGATGTGGACAGTGAGGCTCACAGGGTTACAAGTTGTTCACTGTCTGGCCTGTTGGGACCACATCCCAGGTCTTCGCATTCTGCTCAGGCACATTTTCCATGCACCCCGTGAGAATGGATGTAAACCCCCTTACAGTGTTTATCCTGGAGAGTTCATGGCTAGTTCGGTAATGCTGCTGATCCTCAAAGTGTTTTCCTTTTCCAAAATGAAATTATGTTTTCAAAGTAGAAAACCAATATATATTTCTAAAAAAGAAGAAGAAAGGAAAAAAATAAACCAATATATGCCTTTCTCCTCAAAAATTTTTAGAAAGGGCCTTAAAAACAAGTGGTAAATATTTCATTTCGGTTTTTAACCAAAACAGAATTTTCTGACCTCAGTTTTCCTAATCTATGAAATAGAGGTCTTAGAATAGGTCAGAAGTCTTCTCTGTGGGTCAGTGACACCTCACCGAAGAATTTTTGGAGATCTAGGAATCTGGAAATTTAAGGAAAAAATTCCATGTATGCACAATTTTTTTTTTTCCTGGGAAAGTGATTTATAACTTTTTCAGACTATTATAGTTCTGTGACCTCAAAATGTTTTTCAATCATCGCACTAGGTATTCCTTAAGGGTTTTTTTTTTTCTGGAGGAATTGTATTAAAATCATTATGAAATGTCAGCAGGTACCATAAACCTGAGGACCAAGAATTATTTTTTGAGAGTTGCTGTAGGAGCATAGGAAAGAGGTGTGTTTGTGTATATTTTACAGCCAACATTCCCTGCTGGCTCAGTCAGTAAAGTCTGCCTGCAGTGCAGGAGACCCAGGTTCAATCCCTGGGTCGGGAAGATCTCCTGGAGAAGGAAATGGCGACCCACTCCAGTGTTCTTGCCTGGCGAATTCCACGGATAGAAGAGTCTGGTGGGCTATAGTCCATGGAGTCACAAAGAGTCGGCCACGACTCTTTCACTTTCACTTTCTTTCACTTTCAGTAGTCTAGATAACTGAGATCTTAGTTGTTAAAAAAACAATACTGGACAGAGTTTATTTTCATCCACTGCTGGGAGAAGTGACAATTGGCTCAATCCTCTGGGGAAGCAGTTTGACAAAATACATAAAGAGCTTTGAAATGTTTGTATATTTGATCTAGTAAGTCCATTGCTGGGCCTGTAACATGGGAAAATAAAGAATTAAGGAAATCTATATCATAGAAAGAAGTATTATATAAATCTTAAGATGATCTTGGTAGATCCCTAGAAACATTTGATAAGATCTGATGTCAATGACTGATAATGGGGAGAGTGGAATCTGAAAATGTACTTTTTAAACTGGTGACTCAGACAGTAAAGAGTCTGCCTGCAATGCAGAAGACCCAGTGATCCCTGAGTTGAGAAGATCCAACCCACAGAGACTGAGCCAGACTTGCCTCAGAAGATCCCTGAGTTGAGAAGATCCCTGAGTTGAGAAGATCCCCTGCAGAAGGGAATTGTTACCCACTTCAGTAAATTTGCCTGGAGAATTCCATGGACAGAGGAGCCTGGTGGGTTACAATCTGTGGAGTCGCAAGGAGTCAGACATGACTGAGCAACTAACACACCAAATTTATACTAAATAAATAGTCAACCAATATTATACCTGTTCAGTTCGGTTCAGTCACTCATTCATGTCCCATACTTTGTGACCTTGTGGACTGCAGTACACCAGGCTTCCCTGTCCACCACCAACTCCCAGAGTTTGCTCAAACTCAGTCCATTGAGTCAGTGATGCCATCCAACCATCTCATCCTCTGCTGTCCTCTTCTCCTCCCGCCTTCAATCTTTCCCAGCATCAGGGAATTTTCCAGTGAGTCAGTTCTTCACATCAGGAGGCCAAAATATTGGAGTCTCAACTTCAGCGTCAGTCCTTCCAATGAATATTCAGGCCTGATTTCCTTTAGGATTGACTGGCTTGATCTCCTTGCCGTCTAAGGGACTCTGAAGAGTCTTCTCCAACACCACAGTTCAAAAGCATCCATTCTTCAGTGCTCAGCCTTCTTTATGGTCCAACTCTCGCAACCATACATGACTACAGGAAAAACCATAGCTCTGATTAGATGGACCTTTGTCAGCAAAGTAGTGTCTGTGCTTTATACTATGCTGTCTAGGTTGGTCATAGCTTTTCTTCCAAGGAGGAAGCATCTTTTAATTTCATAGCTGCAGTCACCATCTGCAGTGATTTTGGAGCCCAAGAAAATGAAGTCTGTGCATTGTCTCCCCATTTATTTGCCATGAAGCAATGGGACCAGATGTCATGATCTTAGTTTTTCAAATGCTGAGTTTTAAGCCAGCTTTTTCACTCTCCTCTTTCACTTTTATCAAGAGGCTCTTTAGTTCCTCTTTGCTTTCTGCCAGAAGGGTGGTGTCATCTGCATGTCTGGGGTTATTGATATTTCTCCCAGCAATCTTGATTCCAGGTTGCACTTCATCCAGCCCGGGATTTCACATGCTATACTCTGTATATAAATTAAATAAGCAAGGTGACAATACACAGCCTTGATGTACTGCTTTCCCAATTTGGAACCAGTCCATTGTTCCATGTCCAGTTCTAACTGTTGTTTCTTGACCTGCATACAGATTTCTAAGGAGGCAGGTAAGGTGGTCTGGTATTCCCATCTCTTGAAGAATTTTTCACAGTTTGTTGTGATCCACATAGTCAATGGCTTTGTGTAGTCAATAAAACAGAAGTAGATGTTTTTCTGGAACTCTCTTGCTTTTTCTATGATCCAGTGGATGTTGGCAATTTGATCTCTTGTTCCTCTGCCTTTTCTAAATCCCGCTTGAACATCTGGAAGTTCTCGGCTCATGTACTGTTGAACCCTGGCTTAGAGAATTTTGAGCATTACTTTGCTAGCTTGTGAGATGAGTGCAATTGTGTGGTGGTTGAACATTCTTTGGCATTGCCTTTCTTTGGTATTGGAATGAAAACTGACATTTTCCAGTCCTGTGGCCACTGCTGAGTTTTCCAAATTTGCTGACATATAGAATGCAGAACTTTCACAACATCATCTTTTGGGATTTGAAATAGCTCAATTGGAATTCCATCACCTCCACTAGCTTTGTTCATAGTGATGCTTCCTAAGGCCCACTTGACTTCGCATTCCAGGATGTCTGGCTCTAGGTGAGTGGTCACACCATTGTGGTTATCTGGATCATGAAGATATTTTGTGTATAGTTCTTCTGTGTATTCTTGCCACCTCTTCTTAATATCTTCTGCTTCTTTTTAGGTCCATACCATTTCTGTCCTTTATTGTGCCCTCTTTGCATGAAATGTTCCCTTGGTATCTCTAATTTTCTTGAAGAGATCTCTGGTCTTTCCCATTCTATTGTTTTCCTTTATTTCTTTGCATTGATCGCTGAGGAAGGCTTTCTTATTTCTCCTTGCTATTCTTTGGAACTCTGCATTCAGATGGGTATATCTTTCCTTTTCTCCTTTGCCTTTAGCGTCTCTTCTTTTCTCAGCTTTTTGTACGGCCTCATCAGACAACCATTTTGCCTTTTGCATTTCTTTTTCTTGGAAATGGTCTTGATCCCTGCCTCCTGTACAATGTCACAAACCTCCATCCATTGTTCTTCAGGCAATCTGTCTATCAGAACTAATCCCTTGAATCTATTTGTCACTTCCACTGTATAATATTAAGGGATTTGATTTAGGTCATACACGAATAGTCTAGTGGTTTTCCCTAGTTTCTTCAATTTAAGTCTGAATTTGGCAATAAGTAGTTCATGATCTGGGCCACAGTCAGCTCCTGATCTTGTTTTTGCTGACTTTATAGAGCTTCTCCATCTTTGGCTGCAAAGAATATAATCAATCTTATTTCAGTATTGAAATCAATCTTATTTCAGTATTTCATCTGGTGATGTCCATGTGTAGAGTTGTCTCATCTATTGTTGGAAGAGGGTGTTTGCTATGACTAGTGCATTCTCTTTGCAAAACTCTGTTAGCCTTTGCTCTGTTTCATTTTGTATTCCAAGGCCAAACTTGCCTGTTACTCCAGGTATCTCTTGACTTCCTATTTTTGCATTCCAGTCTCCTATGAAGAAAAGGACATCTTTTTTTTGGTGTTAGTTCTGGAAGGTCTTATAGGTCATCATAGAATCGTTCAACCTCAGCTTCTTCAGCATTAGTGGTTGGGGCATAGACTTGGATTACTGTGATATCCAATGGTTTGCCTTCAAAATGAACAGAGATCATTCTGTCATTTTTGAGATTGCACCTGAGTACTGCATTTCAGACTTTTTTGTTGACTATGAGAGCTACTCCATTTTTCATAAGAGATCCTTGCCCACAGTAGTAGATATAATGGTCATCTGAATTAAATCCACCCTTTGCAGCCCATTTTAGTTCACTGATTCCTAAAATGTCAATGTTCACTCTTGCATCTCCTGTTTGACCACTTCCAATTTACCTGAATTCATGGACCTAACATTTCAGGTTCCTGTGCAATATTGTTCTTTACAGCATTGGACTTTACTTCCATCACCAGTTACATCCACAACTGGCCATTGTTTTCACTTTTGCTCCATCTCTTTATTCTTTCTGGAGTTATTTCTCTACTCTTCTCCAGGAGCATATTGGGCACCTACCAACCTGGGTAGTTCATCTTTCAGTATCGTATCTTTTTGCCTTTTCATACTGTTCATGGGATTTTTAAGGCAAGAATACTGAAGTGGTTTGCCATTCCTTTCTCTGGTGGACCACATTTTGTCAGTACTCTCTAGCATGACTTGTCTGTCTTGGATGACCCTGCATATCATGGCTCGTAGTTTCATTAGTTTAGACAAGGCTGTGGTCTGTGTGATCAGTTTGGTTAGTTTTCTGTGATTGTGGTTTTCATTCTTTCTAGGCTCTGATGGATAAGCAGCTTATGAAAGCTTCCTGATGGGAGAGACTGACTGTGGGGACTGACTGTAGAAGAAAATGGGTCTTGTTCTGATGGGCGGGGCCGTGCTCAGTAAATCTTTAATCTAGTTTTCTGTTGATGGGCAGGGCTGTGTTCTCTCCCTGTGGTTTGGCCTGAGGCCAAACTATGGTAGGGGCAATGAGGGTATTGTTGACCTCCTTGAAAAGGACTTGTGCATGCACTGTTGTATTCAGTGCCCCGACCCCACATCAGGCCACTGTTGACCCATGCCTCTTGCTGGAGACTCCTGAACACTCGCAGGCAAGTCCGGCTCAGTCTCTTGTGGGAAAACTGCGCCTTTCTCCTGGCTCCTGTGTGCACTAGGTTTTGTTTGTGCCCTCCAAGAGTCTGTTTCCCCAGGTCCGTGGAGGTTCTGTAATCAAATCCCACTGGCCTCCAAAGTCAAATTGCTGGGGGTTCTCAGTCCCTTTTGCTGAATCCCAGGTTGGGAAATCTGTTGTGGTCCTAGAACTTTCTTAATGGTGTGAGAATTTCCTTGGTCTAATTGTTCTGCAGTTTGTGGGTCGTCTGCTCAGTGGCTCTGCGGTGGGGCTGATGGCGACCTCCTCCAAGAGGGCTTATGCCACACACTCATGACCCAGCTATGCTGCAGCAAGAGCCCCTGGCCTCTGCACAAGACACTCAAACACTCAAAGGCAAGTCTGGCTCAGTCTCTGTGGGGCGTCTGGGTCCTGGTGTGCACGAGGTTATTTGAGCCCTCCTAGTGTCTCTGGAGGGTATGGAGTTTGATTCTAGATGCGATTTCACCCCTCCTACCATCTTGTTGAGGCTTATCCTTTTTCCTTGGACATGGGGTATCTTTTTTTGGTGGGATCCAACAGTCTCCTGTTGATGGTTGTTCCACAGTGAGTTGCAATTTTGCAGTTCTGGCAGGAGAAGATGTGCACCTGTCCTTCTACTCTGCCATCTAGTCTCTTCAATAAATGGTCTTGGAAATATGATTCAGATGATGTGGGGCATCCTGCATGAGTCAGGGATCCAGAAGGCACACACGTGAAGCCTGGCTCAGTATTCTCAGATCAGACTCCGGAGGCACCACCAGGGAGTGGTTCTACCTGTAGATGCAAAGAAACACTAAAGGCATTTCCACTGAGTATACAAACAAATTACTGTCTCTGTCATTTACAAGAGCCCTGGGGTTGCCTGCCAGTGCAATAATGGAAGAAAATGAATTAAGGATAAATACTGGAAAGAACATGGCATGATAATCGTTACTTTAAGTGATAGGAATATCTGTATAGAAAAATCCCATAGAATCAAGTAAAAGCTATTGAAAATAATAAGAGAACTCAGTAGTTTGAAGTTTTTCTTTTTAACCAGTGATGATCATAGAGGAAATGTCATTATTTAAAAAGATTTCATTGATAGTGGTCACCAAGTATATCAGCCATCTACCAATAGGTAATTGGTAGGTTATATTGAAATGTACTTTAAATGTTGTAGGAAGGCACTGTACGTGCTCTCGAATGGTATGCCCAGGATTTCTAAGCAACTCCCATTAATCCATACGTTTAACATGAATTTTTATGTGACAGAAATGATTTTAAATTTTTATCTGTATGAATAAATGAGGACATGGAGTTCCACGGGTGGATTTTTTGCCTAAATTCAAATCTATATTTTCTACAATAAGCATTTTTAGTCAGTGATACCCAAATTGCACTTTTTTTTTTTTTAAATCATGGACAATAGGAAGGGAGTGGACATTATGGGTGGCCATGCTGAGTTTCTTCTGTCCTTATTCTTTCAGCAAGTGAGGGTCCCAGTGTGATGGTACCACTTCTCATGTATTACTAGAAAAATTTCAGAAATTATCCATCATCTCCTTACAGGTGGATATAGGCTGTGATGCCCGTGAAAAGTACATCATTTACACAGAAGGGGTCCTCTCAGGCTTAGTCACCTGCATCACTCCCATCATCCCTCAGTTACCTGCAAATTGCACAGAGGGAAATATACCTGTCTCTGGGTCTGGCCACAGGCAACCAGAGCTTGGCGATGGAAATATTGCAGCGGGGCAGTGGGGACAATGGCGGGCTTCTGCTTTGTCTTCGTTCTCATGGATCTCTTCTTAGAGACGATGTTGTTGCTTAGTCACTCAGTCACGTCTGACCCTGTGACAGCATGAAACGGTAAGATGATGCTGGGTCCCATGATTTAAAGAGGATATAGAGATGCAGTGACCCACGCTTTCAGGACAAGGGAAGACTGCCAGACATTCTACATAATAATGACCTCAGCGTCTAAAAACATTAGAGAATTCCAGCTCCAAAAATGTTGTATGACGTCTAGACCCACTTTGTTCATGTTTCCCCTACAGCGCTGATTCAGTGTTTTTTGAACACCTGCAACAGGATAAGCATGGTACTGTGCAATGTATCACTTTTGTTTATTTACTAAGTTAGCGTCCCTTTTCCTTACTGGAATGTAGATTCCATGCAGGGAGGAAACTTGTCCACTGTTGGAACTTCAATGATGTTGATAGTGCCTGGCACATTCAGCACCCCACCCCCACCCCAGTGGATATGTATTGGATGGAGAGAGAGGAAGAACATAGTTCCTACCCACAGAAATTCAGTTCAGTGGGGAGAAAGGGAGACGTATCAGTGACTATAGTGCAAGGTGGTGGCCTTAAGTGAAGGTGTGCACACGCTGCAAAGAGAATAGAAGATGAATTTTTGAGGCCTCACCAGGGATGTGGTACTGGATTTGATTCTTCATAAAAAGTATGAATATTTGTCAGTTGAATTAAGTATGGGAGGGCATTCCGGGAAGATAAATGTTATGGCCTGAATTGTATTTGCTCCAAACTCAGATACTGAAGCCTAACTTCCCAATACCTCAGTGTGTGACTGTGACTGTATTTGGAGATCAGATCCTCAAAGGTAATTAAGGGTAAATGATGTCATCAGAGTGAACTCTAATCCAGTACACCTGGCGTACTTATTAGACGAGGAAACTCAGAGCCAGTTACACACACAGAGGGAGGAGCATGTGAAACATGTGGAGAAGATGGCCACGTACGCGCCGAGGAGAGAGGCCTCCGAAGGGACCAACCTGATGTTACTTTGATCTTGGACTTCCAGCCTCCGGATGAGAAAATAGATTTCTACTGTTTAAACTACCCAGTCCGTGGCACTTCGTTATGGCAGCCCCAGCAGACTAATACAAGGGGGAGAGCATGTGTAGAGGGTGGAGGTGGGAGGCGGCATGGCTTCTTTGGGGACGCTGGTCTTCTGGCAGAAAGATAGTATTAATACACAGTTCTAGGAAAAGGGCTGGTGGGGTGAAATGAAATATCTCCTGCGATATCTATAAACAAGGAAGTCACAGTCATCCTCGATTCTGGCCCTCCAGATGTGAATTTCTGATCCCAGCTGCTAAGTCACTTCAGTCGTGTCTGACTCTGTGCGATCCCATAGACGGCAGCCCAACAGGCTCCCCCGTCCCTGGGATTCTCCAGGCAGGAACACTAGAGTGGGTTGCCATTTCCTTCTCCAATGCAGAGGGCCCCCAAAAGGAAGAACAGTGCTGGCAGGTGGCAGCCATCAGTCACTTCCCACAATGAACACTGAGGAGCTCGGGAAGTGGAGGGTGTGGGGGGCTGGGGGTGGAGGTGAGAAAGCAGGCAGCAGCCGTCTGCCACTCCCTATGATGATCAAGGAACTGAACTTAAGGATAAAAAACAAACAACCAAATAAACAAACAAAACGCAGGATGCTGGCCCCAGATAGGTGAGATGTATATGAAAGAAATGATTTCAGTAAACTCAGACACTTGCATCTTCCCACACATAAAAGAGTGCTAAATGCCTTAACGAGGCATCTGGTTTTCCTTAACTAACAGTAATCTTTGACATTGAGACTATCTGCCCCTCTTTGTTGCGTACTTCTATATAACTGGACTCCACGCCCTGCCTCCTCAGAGCCATTTTCTCAGGGCTACCTGTGATGCTGCCTCTCAGGCTTGAAGTCCTAAAAATTCCCACTGAATAAGATAACTCAACTTTCAGGTCGTGACTGCTTTTTATGTCGACATTGGTAAAGAAAGAAGGAAGGGTGGGAGGTGTCAGGCTCATATGCCTATATGAATGAAGCAGACTTATGTCGGGCAGTAGTGTTGCAGGAAGGGGGCCCCAAACGGGTCTCTTGTCTAACACTCGGAAATGAATTGTCCGAGGAGACACATGTGCTGACAAAGCAAGAGATTTTATTGGGAAAGGGCACCCAGGTGGAGAGCCAGTGGGGTGAGGGAACCCAGGAGAACTGCCCTGCCACGTGGCTCACAGTCTTATGGTTGATGGTGATGGGATTAGTTTCCAGGTTGTCTTTAGACAATCATTCTGACTCAGAGTTCTTCCTGGTGGTGCACGCCTTGTTCAGCCAAGATGGAGGCCAGCGAAAAGGATTCTGGGAGGTGGTCGGACATGTGGTGTCTCCTTTTCACCTTTCCTGAACTCCTCCGGTTGATGGTGGCTTCTTAGTTCCCTGTTCCTTACCAGGACCTCCTGTCATAAACCAGCTCATGCTATGGTGCCTGGTTACTATGGTGTCTGGCCGGGGTGGGCGGTTTCAGCCAGTGTGCTTCCCCTAACAGTAGGGAGGGGTGGAGTCTGTGGCGAACTGGGGAACGCAGGCACCATCTCAAGGGCAGATATGTGGTGCCTCTGTGGCTGAGGGATGCCAGCTGGGAATGGGGGCCAAGTGTTGCAAGAGTTCCCCATTTTCAAGACAAGTCAGAAATATGAATTTTGACGTATAATCTTTACGCTTTTCATTTATTATTTTTTTTTCTACCTTTTTGGCCACACGGTGTGGCATGTAGCATCTTAGTTCCCCAACCAAGGATCGAATCTGTGCCCCCTGCAGTAGGAGCATGGAGCCTTAACTGCTGGACCACCAGGGGAGTACCTATCTTACGATTTTCAAAAGTTTACAATGAATGTTTTAAACTCTGTGTGAGCCATAAAAAGATGTATGTATATGTGTATATATATATATATATATATATATATATATATATATACACTAGATGAAGACTCTGGGCTGCCCATCTGTAATCCCTGAGTTAGCTAAGGACTAACATAAAGGATGTTAGATGTATGACGAGGAAGTCTAATTTTCCTATTTGGCGGGGGGAACAGTTACTGAGTCGAGTGAGGTAAGTGACTTGAACTCACACTGGCCTTGGTATAGAGCTAGGTGGGCTTTTACTTAAAGGTTGTTGTGTTGTTGTGTTGTGTGTGTGTGTGTGAGAGTGTGTGCTCAGTCATGTCTGACTCTTTGCAACCCCACGGACTGTAGCTTACCTGGCTCTTCTGTTCTTGGAATTTTCTAGGCAAGAATACTAGAGTGGGTTGCCATTTCCTAAGCCAGGGATAGAACCTGTGAACCCACATCTCTTGCACCTCCTGCATTGGCAGGTGGATTCTCTATCACTGTGCCACCTGGGAAGCTTTTCTTAAAGGGCCAGATAGTAACTATTTCTTACTTTTGTGGGCCACATGGCCTCTCGCTACTACTATGTCACTCTGACACTGGAGTGTAAAAGCAGTTGTAGACCATATATAAGCAAATGGGCCTGGCTGCATTCCAAAAGCTTCATTTACAAAAACAGATGGTGGGCCAGATTTGGTCCCTGAGCTATTGTTTGCTGATCCTGGGTTTAGAGGGCTGGAGACTTGAAGCGGGGGTTGGCAGGGGTGGTGGGGGAGTGTGGATGCAGGTGAGGATGAGTTCAGAGAACAGTCTAGGTAAGAGATGACTTGAGGCTGTGGTGATGGAGTAGAGAGGGTAGGAGAGATTCAAGAACGACTGAGCAGGTAGTGTCAAAACTTGTTGATTGATGAACCTGTGAGGCAGAGAAAAGAACCACAGTTGATGCCCAGGTTTCTGGCTGGACTTAGGGGCTCAGTTTGAAGACTTCCTCTCCCTGTTGCAGATGAAGACATTTCTCTGTACCTTCTAGGTTCTGGCTGGTCTAAGGATTACATTGACATGAGACAGATTAACAGGAGAAAATCAAACAGAAGTTTAATAACATGCACATGGGAAAGACCCGGGAAAACTGAGGAACTTACTAAATGGCTCAACCCCTTACCTTAAATACCATCTTCCACTAAAGACAAAAGAGGACGCTGGGGTGGTGGTTTGGGAACTCCAAGACAGGGAGGGCAATTGACATTGAGGTGGAAAAGCAAATGTATAGAAAACAAATGTTTGCTGGGCTCTGCAGAGTGGGACACGAGAGGAGTTTTAACTCACGTTTTGTTAGGTTCCTCCCTGTCCACACACCTAGTTCATACTGTTACCGAGTCCAAGTTCACTCTGCTCACTGCACGACAGGCCAATGAATTGGAGATATAGGAGATGAGGTGTTGAGACAAGGAATATGACTCTGCCAGAAAGGCAGTAGACTGAGAAGATGGCAGATTAATGTCTCAAAATAACCATCTTATCAGGGTCTGAATGCCAGGTTTGATAATAGAACAGAGTGGTGGGGGTGAGGAAGCAAAGTAAAAAGGCCATTAATCCTGCAGATATCCCCTGGAATGGCAGTTCTCTGGGAGGGGATGTGTTAATTTCTTCCGTTTTGTAGCCATCCACACAGGTGGACAGGGTCCTAAATAAAGGCACATTGGTTTAATATTCAGGCAGAGGGGCAGGGCTCCCCAAGGCAGGCCATTATGTAAAAACAGTATCCTTTTAGTCAGCAAAAGCAACGAGAAAGCAATGGGAAGCAAAGGTTAAAAGAAATAGGTCCAACACAGGGTCACGATTGGCTCTTCCCTGTAGCAATGATATAGTCGTTGCTACTCGCTTCCTGGGCCAGGTCCTCTGGCTGCCTCCTTTAGGCAGTTAAGGTGAAGGTCTAATTTCTTTCTTTTGGGTCTTTATTGTTTTTAGCTCCAAATAGTCCACATGTCAAAGACACACTTTGGGGTGGCAAATTTTGCTCCCCTACACCTTCTAGTGACCATGGCCTCCCGAGTCAGCCCATTCCACTTTGGGGTAGCCCTGAGGAGTCCCTCCTTCCTGGGGACGCTAACCTATTAGAAGGAACTTCTTCGATCACAGAACTGTCCTGCCCTGCTGCTCCAGCTCAAATGGAAAACTTCATTCTGTCCAGCACTGAGGCCATGAGCAAGATTCATGCCTATTGCCTTCAGGTTATTAGAGTCTCTTCTCCCCCCTGCCCTCATTACCACAGCCCCCAGTCTTGGGATATGAAAACAAATCCTCAAACAATTAGAGTAACAAGGCGCCCTGCAGGGATCAGGACAGGCTAGGGCTTGTGATGCCAATTACCAAACCTCTGTAGGTCCCCACTCTGCAGAACAGTGGGGAAAATGTGCTAAATTGTTCTCTGAACAGAGGCAGCACGGCCCAGCCTGAAGTGCACCCGCCGGGCTCTGGTGCCTGCCTGCCAAGCCAGGAGCCCACTTTGATGTGCTCCAGGTGGCCACGGAGACACCGCGGGGCATCAGGAGCTGCTGGACTCTCTCTCTCTCTTTTCTCTGCCAGAGCCCACAGATGCTCCGTGGACTCAGGAGCACTGGGGAGGGCGAGCGTCGACCTGTTACAGAGCTAATGAATTCCACTCGCAGGTTTCCTGTGTCTGCTGCAACGGCTGCTGAGAGGTGTGTGCAAAATGGTCCCCAGGCACTTAACTGGGAGAGGAGGAAAGGATAAACCTAAGGCCTGCTGTGCAGGGGGCTGGGTTGCATCTGACTTTGAAGGAAGTGGCAGAACAGGACTTTGCGAGAGGAGAATGGCCTTGGAGGAAACTGTGGGGATCAGACTGTATTTATCTGAAGACCCAGCAGGCCTGGTCCTGGGGCCAGAGTTGAGGAAGACCTTGATAGTCCAGGGGGCTGAGGAGGAAGGTCCAGAGTGGGAGGAAGGAGGCTTAGGCACTGGGCTCTGTGGTGGAACCCCGACTGAGCTCATTCACTTGTTTGTCTTCCACTCCTGCTAGCACCCCAAAGTGAAAGTTGCTCAGTTGTGTCTGACTCTTTGTGACCCCACGGACTATACCCCGGGAAGAATTCATGGAATTCTTCAGGCCAGAATACTGGAGTGGGTAGCCTTTCCCCTCCCCAGAGGATCTTCCCAACCCAGGGATCAAACCCAGGTCTCCCACATTGCAGGCAGATTCTTTACCAGCTGAGCCACAAGGGAAATCCAAGAATACTGGAGTGGGTAGCCTATCCCTTCTCCAGCGGATCTTCCCAACCCAGGAATCGAACCGGGGTCTCCTGCATTGCTGGTGGATTCTTTACCAACTAAGCTGTCAGAGGTACCTCAAAGCTGGGTCTTATTAGGGATGAAATATCATTATTTCGAGTTTCCCAGGTGGTGCTAGTGGTAAAGAACCTTCCTGCCAAGGCAGGAGATACAAGAGACATGGGTTCAGTCCCTGGGTTGGGAAGATTCCCTGGGTTGGAAAGAACCCCTGGAGAAGGGTACGGCTCCCCACCCCAGTATTCTTGCCTGGAGAACCCCCTGGACAGAGGAGCCTGATGGGCTACAGTCCACGGGGTTGCAAAGAGTCGGACACGACTGAAGTGACTTAGCATGCATGTACATGAATAATTAATTTCAAGTGTTACACACTCTTGGTTTCATCTTGCGTCTTACCTTTGTTTTCTCTCCTTCCTAATTTTCTCACTTTTGAAATATTAACTGTGTCGTTGGGGGTGGGTTGGATAAACTAAATTAAGGTCCAGGGTGTCTGCAACCACGGTTGTCTGTGCACAGGCAGATTTTCTAGAGGGAAGAGTTCTTCGGTGAGGAAGTTTTGGATATTGTGGCTGCACGAGAGAGTCAAGATGGGACCCTGTGATGCCGTGATCTGCTTCTCAGCCTCCAGAGGCTGGTTCTGGGCTCTCGGGAGAGTGCAGTTGCTTTGCACGACCGGAAGAGGGTGTTGGGTGAAATGATGCACAGGCAGTGAGGCTGTGGGGCCAAGGTGACAAAGTACAGCGCCCTCTACTGGTCACCACAGGTTGCTCCAGATTCGATGACCTCAGAATCACACCCGGAGAAGGCAATGGCAAGCCTCTCCAGTACTCTTGCCTAGAAAATCCCATGGATGGAGGAGTCTGGTAGGCTGCAGTCCCTGGGGTCACTAAGGGTCGGACACGACTGAGCGACTTCACTTTCACTTTTCACTTTCACACATTGGAGAAGGAAATGGCAACCCACTCCAGTGTTCTTGCCTGGAGAATCCCAGGGACAGGGGACCCTGGTGGGCTTCTGTCTATGGGGTCACACAGAGTCGGATACGACTGAAGTGACGCAGCAGCAGCAGAATCACACCATTCAGCTCCGCAGGGATTTCAGGTCTGGCAGATATATCAAAGGCAATCAACATAGCCTCCCCTTCCAGGGAGGAAAGTTGAGCACCAGCATCACCTCCCTTTCTCAGGCATCCAGTCCACCAGCCAGCGCCTGTTGAGTGAGCTCCAGAGGCGGGGGCCCTGAAAGAGACATGTCCCATATGTGCTTGAGGAGGCAGTTAGGAGCTGGCCAGAGAGACGGGCACCACAGGCCTCCATCCAGGGGATTGGAACAGCTCACGTGGTGCACCCCGGGGCGTGGGGAAGATTTCCTGGGAAAGGAGGTGGACTGTTGGCCCGGACTTGTAGAGTGGATAGAGTTTAGAGAAGCTGGTGGAGGGTCTTTCCAGATGGGGGACCAGTGAGAACGCTGGTCCAGTGGAAGTCCCAGCTTCCTATTGAGGTGGACAGGTGGCTTTTCCCTCTACACATGGCCTGCCCCATGTGACTCTGTAGCTCCTTGCACCGAAAGAATGGAGTCCATTTCCCTGCCCCTGAACACTGGGTTTGGCCACATGGACTGCTTCGGCCCATAAAATAGGGTGACAGGGTGCATGTCAGGTCCCAGCCTAAGCTGTGAGAGACCTCTTCCATTCCTGCCTGGTCTCTTGTGTCTCTGCCGTAACCATGAGAAGCATCTACCTTGGCTAGTCTGCTGGAGCAGAGGAGGACGACACACACGTGGAACAGAGCCAGTTACCCCAGCCAAGCCCAGATGAAAGCAGCCAGCCCAGCTGCGCCTACATCAGCTCAACTGCAGATGCAGGAGTTGTATACATTCTTATTGTTGCACGCCACTGGGGATTTGTGGTTGTTACCCAACAGAAAGCAGTATTGTAGCCACAGTCAGCTGACGGAGGAGGGAAGGAATTCATTGGCATCTCCCAGTTATGAAAGGAGGCACTTGCCTCTAAATCTGTGTGCACACATTTGGGGCTGTTGTTACTATTTTTCCTTCTAGTGAAAACTTCCCCAGAAAGATGGGTGGATTTCCCCAAGGTCCCACAAGTTAGCAGCACAGTCAGGGCTATGAGAGGACACCTCTCACCTCCAGGTCAGAACCCACTGCACCACCTGACCTTCCTGTTTGTGTTCGTGTGGACCATAGCACAGAGGTCAGGAAGGCTTTTCCTTGCAGGTTGGTGAGGTCTCAGGGTTTCCAAAAGACACTGGTGCTCAGCTGTTATCTGGATTGATGTGGCCGTTTGCCATAACATTTAGCAACCTCTCTGTCAAATAAATGGCCAGAGAGGCTCCTGACACTTCCAGTATAAAAGAAAGAGGAGTCATATTCTATGGTTTTACGAGGCTGTCCGGACAAGACCCGTTAAAGGGATGGTTGTGAGTTGAGACTCTGGGGTTGAATTGGTAGTATTTCTTTGCCCCACACACCTTCAGAGTTTGCTATGAGTGATTCTTAAGACAAAAGGGTCAGGGACAGCCAACCATAGCTGGGCAAAGTGGCTCTTGGCTGGACAGAAAGGGTCATAGCCATGAAATCAGGAGCTAGCTAGAGAGGGCCCCTTTATAGAGAACCCCTGAAATACTGCTCCTGGCTTTAAATTTAAGAGTGGGAAAGGGACTATTTTGCAAGTGATTTATGTATAACCAAATACCATCAGGCTCATTATCTTTATTTAAGTCATTATTTACCTCTAAATTGCTGGTGCTGCTACATTTTGCCTAACGGTAGAGTTCTCCTTTTGGAGTTAAAGATGCCTAGTAACAATTTGAGTTTTTCGTTTGACATTGGAACGATCCAATGTGAAATGTGCATAATAATTGCATGCAGGAAAGACATAAAAATTTAAAGGAGGCTGAGAGAGAGAGAGAGAGAGATGGAGTATGTGTGTGTATGTGTTTGATAATGATGTTGCTGGTGAGGTTGGAATTGGTGGGAGGCAGGTTTGGTTTGGAAAATCTCACTCTTTCCATAGAGATAAAAAAGTGGAAATAATCCCCAGTCTCAATGCTGTAGCCTTGGAGGCTGCTTGAGTCTCAGGAGGCAGAGAGAGAAACCATGAGGGAACTGAAGGACTCTCTCACATCCTTGCTGTTCAAAGTGTTGTCCACACATCAGCAATTGTGGTGTTACCCGGGTGCTTGTTAGGTATGCAGGATCTCAGTTCCCACCCCAGACGTGCTGAATCGGAATCTGCATTTAACAAAGTCTCTGGGTGATTCGTGTGTGTAGTAAAGTTTGAGAAGCCCTGTCTTGGCAGACCAGGAAGGAGTGGGGGAGATGGAAAGGATCTGTCTTATTTCGACAGTGTGTCTTATAAGGGCTTGCCCAGCTTGTCAGTGTAAGATGGAGACTTCTGTCCTGGTGCCCTCTGTGCCTTGGGACAGTCCCTTGACCTTGTAGAACTCCAGTGGGGATAGTGAAAGTGTTAGTAGTTCAGCCGTGTCTGACTGTTTGCAACCCTGTGGACTGTAGCCCACCAGGTTCCTCTGTCTATGGAATTCTCCAGGCAAGAATACTGGACTGGGTAGCCATTCCCTTCTCCAGGGGATTTTCCCAACTCAGAGAGTGAATCCAGGTCTTTGGCATTGCAAGCAGATTCTTTACTGTCTGAACCACCATTTAGCATATAGTATTACCATGAAGATTTAGAAGAGTGTAATAATCTGGCCCCAAAATCACTGCAGATGCTGATTGCAGCCATGAAATTAAAAGACGCTTACTCCTTGGAAGGAAAGTTATGACCAACCTTGATAGTATATTAAAAAGCAGAGACATTACTTTGCCAACCAAGGTCCGTCTAGTCAAGGCTATGGTTTTCCCCGTGGTCATGTATGGATGTGAGAGTTGGACTGCGAAGAAAGCTGATCGCCGAAGCATTGATTCTTTTGAATTGTGGTGCTGGAGAAGACTCTTGAGAGTCCCTTGTACTGCAAGGAGATCCAACCAGTCCATTCTAGAGGAGATCAATCCTGGGTGTTCATTGGAAGGACTGATGCTAAAGCTGAAACTCCAATACTTTGGCCACCTCATGCGACGAGTTGACTCACTGGAAAAGACTCTGATGCTGGGAAAGGTTGAGGGCAGGAGGAGAAGGGGACGACAGAGAATGAGATGGCTGGATGGCATCACCGACTCGATGGACATGAGTTTGAGTGAACTCCGGGAGTTGGTGATGGACAGGGAGGCCTGGCATGCTGTGATTCATGGTGTCGCAAAGAGTCGGACACGACTGAGCGACTGAACTGAACTGAACTGAACTGAATAATCTGGCACAAACCTGACGGTCAATATTTGTAATTCTGTTATTCTTCACTCAAGACACTGAGGAGTGTCCTCTCTGAATAGGTGAGCAATCAGGAGGCAGTTCAATGGCGAAAGATAACCAAAATCTGTTAAGCAATTTCTCTGTGTTAAGCTCACTACTAATTGTGTTCACTAAGGGATTTTAGCCTGAAGCCAGGCTGCCTGGTGCAAAGCCTGCTGTGAGACAATGGACTGGTTATATAACCCCTCAGTGCCTCAGTTTCTGCATCTGTGATATGGGGTTATTATTAACTTCCTGTTTCTTTGAAAGCATTATATGAGTAGTGTTTCCTTAGTAACCCTTGGGGTTGGGGGAGGTTGGATGTTAAAATCCATGGATGCTCAAGTGTCTTATATAAAATGGTGCCATATTTGCATATTACCTATACGTACACTCTGATTATACTTTCAGTCACCTCTAGATAACTTATAGTACCTAATACAATATAAATGATACATAAATAGCTGTAATACAATATATATATACTATATAAATAGTTGCAGCAAATTCAAGTTTTACTTTTTGGAACTTTCTGAAATTAAACTATTTTTGATCTATTGGCTGAATCTGCAAATGCAGTCCCTACAGATATATAGGGCCAAATGTAATACATGCATGTTCAGTGCTTAATGGGGAGTCTCATATGTAATGAATAATGAACAAACACACTTTTTAACACACTTATTTTACCCTCACTGCAGTCTCTGGAGGAGAGCATTATTATCCTTATTCCATAGTTGAAAAACTGTGAAGCTAAGAAAGTTGCCTAGGGGGCCACATGGCTGGGAAATGCTAGAGCCAAGATTTGAACCCACATCTCTCGACCTCTGAGACCATGTACCTCATTAACTCATAGTTCTGTTCTGCTCACATTAAGAGGTCAGGAGAGTCACCCTGCAACCAGACCAGCTGCCCCAGGAGTTGGCTTCCTTCCTTATGGTGGTCAAGGCAAAACCAAATGGAAGTGGAAGAAATCAAAGTGCCAGGAAGTGGAAAGGCACCCTTTCAAAGCACTTGTGCTGATATTTAACACTTCCCTTTGAAATGCTCTGCTCATAACCTATCAAGGGCAATTTGGAAACATGAGCTCATGGAAGAGAGCGTGGTTGCTTTTTGACGCGGCTGTTTCTATTATATATACAGCAACAGCCATACCGGCTCTACCTGGACATGATTTATTTATGGGGCAGCTCAGCCCCATGCTTGCGGTAGACTGCACTAGAAGAAAGGGAATGCACAATTTGGGGAGGTAATTATTTTTCCATGTGTTCATTAAAAAGAAGGAATTTTCCAATTACCACTGGAATGAATGAAACTTTTTAAATAAAAAATTCAGATTAAAATCTCGAGAGACGTTGTACTAGATTGGAAACCAAGAGTCTTGAGTTCCTTGTAGCTTAGTGTACTTTTCAGATCCCAGTCCTGTCTCTGCACCTTACCAGCTACTTCACTTGTCTGAGCTTCAGTTTCCTTATCAGTGAGACTGGCATTCTGATTGTTCTGGCAAGATGTAATGAGATATCACACATGGAGAGCTTAATGCAAAACCTGGTACATTGTAGGGGCCTAATGAGTAACTGAACTGAACTGAACTGAATAAATGTTTGGCATCCCTGGTGGCTCAGCAGTAAAGAATCCACCTGTTTAATGCAAAAGACTCAGATCCAATCCCTGGGTTGGGAAGATCCCCTGGAGAAGGAAATGGCAACCCACTCTAGTATCCTTGCCTGGAGAAACTCCATGGACAGAGGAGCCTGGTGGGCTACAGTCCACGTGGTCACAACGAGTCAGATGCAACTTAGCGATTAAACAACAACAAATGAATGTTTGCTATTATTATAAACAGTTGCAGAATTGGCTTTGTGACTGAGGGCAAATAAGTTTTTTTTAATGTGGTTTACCTTTTAAGGCTTCCCCAGTGTCTCAGCGGTAAAGAAATCTGCCTCCAATTTAGGAGGCACAGGAGATGCGGCTTCAATCCCTGGGTGAGGAAGATTCCCTGGAGGAGGAAATGGCAACCCACTCCAGTATTCTTGCCCAGAAAATCCCATGGACAGAGAACCCTGGTGGGCTACAGTCCAAAGGGTTGCAAAGAGTCGGACAGAACTGAGCACACACACTGACCACTTTTTAAAACTGAGAAAGTAAGGTAAGATTATTTTTATATTCCTTCTAGATTAGCCATATTTGCACATTTTTCTTCTGAGGTCCCTTTGTATCCCCTTATGAACAGGAGAAAGAATCTGTTTGAAAGAAATCCATCTCTGTACCTGTCTATCTTGTATCATACTATTGATATCAGATGCCCATTCCAAAAAGACTAAGGGGATAAATTTCCTCTTATTCCTTCTAAAGGAATAAGAGAAAAAAATTTCAAAACATTTCATTCCTTGAGATTTTTTTTTTTTTTTTTTTAAAGATTTGCTCATCATGTTTAATGGGAAATAATGAAACGTCTTAGAAACAGGCCAGTAGGGAAACTTTTACTATTTATCTTTCTAAATCATGTGTTTTTCCTTCCAAATCTGTGTATCTTGTTCTTCTGTTTACAAAACTGGGTCATCACACATTTGACCCATCTGTAGATCCTCGAGAAGACACTCTAAAGGCATCAGATGCAAACTGAGCATCAACTGTGTGCAGAGCCCTTGCATCTCAGAGCAGGCCTTTTCCTTGTCTCTCATTAAAACCTCCATTTCCTTCCTCTGTGCAGCCTCCATCCTTTCTGAAGCTTCAAGCTCTTGTCGGCCCCTCCCCAGCTCATTTTTCAAGAGCGTGCATTCTTCAGAAATCTCTTCCAACTTGATTCCGGATAACAAATTTAAAAAAAAAGAAGAATGGGAATTCCAAGAGCTGGTCACCTGACAGAGTCTGGTCTTGTAATGACCCACAGCCACACTTTCCTGGATGAGGACACAGAGCACCAGTTCCTTCCCTGTGTCCAGTGTGAGCCTGCTCTGGTTTGCACCTCCCAAGAGATAAGCTACAGGAAAACAAAACTTTCTTAGCTCCTAAAAGAGCCATTGACTAGCGTATTCGGCACCGTGGTTCTCTGTCAAGGAATGAAATGAAGGTAATCTTGTCATTTGAGTAGATACAGAATTTGTGGGCAAGAAGTTCCCTTTTTAACTTATTATAATCTTTATAAGCACAGTAGAGATCTTGGTCTCAGCTTAATTGCTGGATATTTCATGGATATCCGACTTTTCTTTCCTTCTTCATTTGTTGCTAGTTTGAAAGGAGTGGACTAAGTCTAATGAAATCCACCTTGCTACAAAACTACCTCATAAAATGTTAAAGTCTAGTCCCCCCCCCACTTAGACCAACACCTTGAAATAAAATAGTGATTAATAACATTTTTATAGGAGGCATATTGTCTGAAGTATTTTAATGGCTATTGGTGAAATTTATTCTGTAAGATCTAGTGGAGAGATGTAATTTCCATGAGTCATAGTTATCGCGAGTATTATTATGCTCCCTAGGAGGGAGAGGGGGGGAAGGAGAGAGGAGACGGAGAATGAGGAAATAACTCTAACCTGAGTGTGTGTTGTTATAAATGAAGGTAATTATTCCTTGCATTTGAATACTCTATATTATCTGATATATATTATATATAATATCTGATGGTATCTGATACATAACATAGTAACATATGTAACATGTTATATAATAAGATAATAACACACAACCTTTTAAATTTCATCTTCACAGCCACTTTGTGAAAAGGACATTTTCCCATTGTTCAGCTGAGGATCTCAGTGCGTGTGTGTGTGTGCTGAGTCTCTTCAGTCATGTCTGACTCTTTGCAACACGATGGACTCTCTGTCCTTGGGATTCTCCAGGCAAGAACACTGGAGTGGGTTGCCATGTCCTCCTCCAGGGGATTTTTCCAACCCAGAGATCGAACCCGCATCTCTTAGGTCTCCTGCATTGGCAGCCCGGTTCTTTATCACTGAGCCACCAGCGAGGCTCTCAGAAGCTTGCCCAAATGCACCTCTGGTTAATAAAGAACAGGGTTCCCACCCACTCTTCTAAACCCCAGGTTCAGTGTGTAAACTGTAACACAGCTTTTCTGGCATGAACCCAATGCGACGGTTTACAGCCTGTTTCTCCCACTTTTTCTCCCCACCCCCTTCACGCCCCACAGTTGACAAGTGGATTTTTTGGTGGACAGAATATCCACATTTACCGAGAGCTGCTCCAGAGCAATACCCTTAGAGCTAATTTTCAGAAAGTTGGAACCCACTTTATTCTAAAAACTCCATAGGGGCAAAGAAATCTTTTGATTCAGAGAGCACTTCAAGATCTGATATGGCCTGAGCATCTTGTGGCTAAGAGCATCAACGGTTCTTTTAAAATTCCAAGGAACCTTTCTGCTTGTTTCAAGCTCCCTGGTTGCTCATATTCTGAATAAGCAGATGTTTACTGAACTTCTGCTGCGCTCAGAGTAAATACTCTCCTTTTGCAGAGGAGGCCTCTTCGCTTTCCGCGTTTCCCTTGTGCTCTTCCAGCTTCTTGCTGTGTTGGCATATGTATGAGTCTAAGCAGCGCCACTTATTAATTAATTGATTATCCAGTTCAGCCAACTGTATTAAACAGGAGGATTTATGACTGAACGCTCTGCGATGATGTTCCGTGGCCTGCCCACTTCTCAGGTGGAAAATCAGGGATGCCAGGGACAGCTCCCTTAGTGCAGGGGAACCAGAGCAGTTGCTTTTCTGTTCCAACACTGCACCTCTGGAGCTCCTGCAGGGATTCTCCAGGGTGTGAAAGTTTGGCTGTCTGCTCATCCACCTCTTCTGGAAGTGGTAGGAAGGAAGAAGAGGGAAGAGGAGGAGAGGGACTGAGATAGACATAGATACAGAAAAGGGACGAAGGGGAGGAGGGGATGAGGAGGAGGGGGGAGGGGATGAGAAGGGAGGGGGGAGGGGATGAGAAGGAGGGGGGAGGGGATGAGGAGGGAGGGGGGAGGGGATGAGGAGGAGGGGGGAGGGGATGAGGAGGGAGGGGGGAGGGGATGAGAAGGAGCGGGGAGGGGATGAGAAGGAGGGGGGAGGGGATGAGAAGGGAGGGGGGAGGGGATGAGAAGGAGGGGGGAGGGGATGAGAAGGAGGGGGGAGGGGATGAGAGGGAGGGGGGAGGGGATGAGGAGGGAGGGGGGAGGGGATGAGGAGGGAGGGGGGAGGGGATGCGGAGGGAGGGGGGAGGGGATGAGGAGGCGGAGGGTTCCGGGCAGGGATGTGTAGCATCTCTTCCTCAGCTTCCTCCAAAGCCCTTTGTCCTTCCAGTTTGGTGTCCTGCTTTGCATTCACAGCAGGTCCGTTTACAGGACTTTCTGTGCAGAGAGAAAGTAAATTTTTTGCAGAATTTATATCTTTGTGGTGTGAGTGTAGTCCTAGATGGATATAAGTTGTGTAAATAAATTTGCTCATTACTTTAACTGCAAGCAAAAGAAAATATTTCCTGGACCGCATTGTCTCTATCTCCCAGTCCCCCCTCCCTTTATTGGGGGGGGGTGGGGGTAAGTCTTAGATTTGTTTGCTTGTCTGTTTCTTTGGTAAGTCTGTCAGTCTGTTATTCTGGGGTAGAGGAAATAGAGAGGGTGTAAGAGGCTTTGAACTCTGCTTCTTCAAAGGAAATAGATATTAAGCCTACAGAGCATTTGAGGAAATGCAGAGAAGGGCAGTTGCAACCACAACCCAGGGAGTGGCTGTGCCTGCATTACCAAGAAACAAAGAAGCTCTGGGACTCGGCTGATGACTGAATAGGGAAGAAGAGATACCGCTCAGGTAGATTTCCCAGAAGTCCTTGACTCTGAATCCTAGTGACAAATGTCAAGGTTTCTGTAGTCTCTCTGGGCAGCGCCATCCATTCAGCCAACCCCATGGGGAACGGGAAAGAGGTCACTTACATTAGAGGAGGGTCTCCTGCAGCGCAGGGTGCTCTGGGTTGGTTCCTGGGTTAGGTTCAAAAACGTTCAGAGTTTCATGTTTATTTTAATGACTATTAGGCAGTGAAGTGCAGCTGGCACATTGAACCCATGTTCCACAGTAAAATAAAGTTTCCTTTTAAAATAAATTAAAATGTAGAGTCTACTTGAAGAGAAATATTAAACAAATAACAGGGCAGCCGATATACCAATGCGGCAGAAAATTGTGAAGACAGTACATCCTCCTTCCTGTGTTTAGGAAATTGGCTACAGACTGTCTTGGAAATGTGCCTGGCCCCTGCTTCTGCCATAGAAGCTAACAAACCAGTTACTTGCTTTCTGTGACCCCTGGAGGTTACAGTGTGAGCCCTAAACCCAAGTTCAGCCATTAACATGCTCCTTCCTAGGACCTTGAGTCTAGAGCTGCTGACACAAAGACATGGGCGTGGGGAGGTAGAGACACTGAACTTTTCCTGGGGTGAGATGTTAGCTGTAATTGTGGCTATCTACTTTCCCTTGATTCTTTCCCATTTTCAAAGTCTAATTTTCTATTTCTTCTTTTATCATGTGAGCAGTTGGATACTCTTCTGATAATCCCTCTCCTATTTAACTTAAATAGAGTCCATTTCTGTTGTTGATAACTTGGAACCTAATAGCAGGAGGTGGTCTACCTAGAGCTTAGAGCACAGATTTTGGAATCAAGCTCCATGGATTCAAACAGAATCTGCCACTGAGTAGTTGTGGGTTGTTAGGCAGATGCGTTTTTAAGCTTCTTCTGCTTGAAAGTGTTAGTTGCTCAGCTGTGTCTGATTTTTTGTGCCCCCATAAACTGTAGCTTTCCAGGCTTCTGTGTCCATGGGATTCTCCAGGCAAGAATATTGGAGTGGGTAGCCTTTCCCTTCTCCAGGAGATCTTCCTGACCTAGGGATCAAGCTAGGGTCTTCCAAATTGCAGGAGGATTCTTAACTGTCTGACCCACCAGAGAAGCTTCTATCTGCTTACCCATCTGTAAAATGGGGATTATAACAGTGCCCACATCAGAGAAACGACATAAGTGAAGTGAGATTAACATCTAAAACCAAATCTGTCACAGAGCAGGCTACCTATTCAGATGGCCAGATTTGGAATAATAGAAGGGGCTTCTTAGGTGGTGCAGTGGTAAAGAATTCTCTTGCTAAGTCAGGGGATGCAAGAGATGCAGGTTTGATTCCTGGGTTAGGAAATCCCCTGGAGTAGGAAATGGCAACCCACTCCAGTATTCTTGCCTGGGTAATTCCGTGGACAGAAGAGCCTGATGGAGTCACAAAGTATCGAACACAACTGAACACACACACACACACACAAACACACACAGAGGAAAGGTTCATTTCAGACACTTTGTGCTTACTCTTTTATTTTGTTTATTGGTTATTGTCTGTTTTCTTTTCAGTAGGACTTCACATGGGAAGGAATCTTTGTCTGGCCTACTGATCTACCTTAAATACCTAGAACAGTGCCTGCCACAGAGCAGCTACTCCATAAAATTATGTGAAAGAATGAATCAGTGGGACAGGGTTACTCTTATTTTTAAATCTCTCTCCTTAACTCTGCTTTTGCATTTTGGGCTGGGAGAAGCAAATGTCTGGATGAAAAAGGGAATTCAGGCTAATTAGCTTCAATCAGAACAGACACTCTCTGGGGACGGTGACAGCACCTCTTCCCTTCCTTCTATCCCTCTCCCTCTCTCGTCCCTCCAGATCCACCTTCTTGGCGGTTTGTCCACCTTCCTTTCTCCCTCTGTAATCCAGTCACTCAGCAGAACTTGGTGCTTCGTCTTGAGATGTGACATCAGGGCTTGGAGGTTGCTGGGTAAAAGGACAAATCAACACGAAAATCTCATATTTAGGGAAGAGCCTTTTTTCTAAGCCAGCCAGAGCTGCCTAGTCTATTCTCTGGAATAGGATTTATGCAAATGAGGCTGTTGTCTGAATTATTAGAAACATGAACCCTGGCATCACACAAACCTGGCTTTTACTCTTTCTGCTATGCCCTGGTGTGGTGACTGTTGGGAATTCATGTTACCTCTTGAATGCCTTGGGATTCTCATATGCAAAATAGTACCTGCCCTCCTAGGGGAGTGATGGGCATTCAGTGTGATGATTCAACTCTGTGTGCTCCTGGTTCTATGGGTTGACTGAGGCGCTCAGGGAGCAGTACTGTTGTTATTAATGTCTTCCCCCTCTCTTGCCCCTTTCCAAGAACTAGGAGAAAGTGGTTTTATTTCCAAGGGCCAAATGCATCTTGGGGAGTCCTTCTTGTAAATTTTTTTGGACAATTTTAGAGAGACGAGAATTTTGATGCCTTTGAGAGTGGGAAGAGATTTCCTCTCCAAGAAAGCGTTTTGTTAGTTTTATTTGTGTTGCCTTTTTTATGATTCTCCCCTCCCCCATTTTTGACATAGAGAGTTTTCTTACCCAGTTAGAGCATTTCTGACCTAAGGCTTTGGTGGCCAAAAAAATGATGTGCTTATCTAAATTATTCAATAAGAATTCTCAACTTTAGGGGGAAATGTGATGATCCCATTATTCGTACTTAGGAATGAGGATAGGTAAAAAATAAAAGGCTCCAGGAGTTCCAGAAAATAGGCTTAGTTCTTTCTGGTCAAGGGGAGACATGATACCCTACAAGATCCTACTGATGGACTGGCTGTACTCCTGGCCAGAACTTCATCTCATTCTGTTCTCTTTGCTTTCTTTTCTTGACTTTTTCCAGCCCCTCTTATGCTTTTTTTTTTCATTAGCTGAATGACATCATATTTCTGCTACTTCGGGGCATTTGTATATTCTTTTCCCTCCATACTTTCCTCTCCTCATTAGTTGACTTCTCTGCACCCTTCAGATGTCATCCTCCAATCACCTTCTCCCAAGCATCATTTTGGTATTGTGAGAGGGGAATAAATTAGCACCAGATAAGTTAAGAAAAGGGCAAAGATTAATTCTGATGAAGATCAAAATACCACTTTTGTTAAGCTGGAAAAGCAAATGTTGGAAAATATAGCCTATTTCTGTGGTTGAGTGAGATTCTTGATATTAAACCCAGAATTAACTAAGGTTACAGGTAGCCATTGACCTCACAAGAGCCAGTGGTAGGCCTGCCTCTGTAAAACTTAAAGCATAATGCCAAAAGCACAAGCAACAAGTAAAACATAGATAAGCTGGACTACATCAAAATCAGAAACTTTTGGGGACTCCTCTGGTGATCCACCGGTTAAGAATCTGCCTTGCAGTGCAGGGGATGTGTGTTCTGATTCCTAGCCTGGGAACTAAGATCCCATATGCTGCAGGGCAGAGAGATCTGACAGAGCCAAATAAATAAATATATGTAAAGCAAAAACAAAAAACTTTTGTGCATCAAAGGACACTAGCAACAGAGTTAGAAACAATCCATGGAGTGGGGAAATTATTTGCAAAATCACATATCTGATAAGGAGTCAATATCCAGAATATATAAAGAATTCCTGCAACTCAACAACAAACAGATAACATGATTAAAAAATAGGTAAAGGATTGAATAGACATTTCTCTAGAAGACATACAGCTGGTCAATAAGCACGTAAAAAGATGCTGAACATCACTAGTAACAATGCAAATCGAAAGCGCAATGGGATAACACTTTCTATTAAAATGACTATAATCCAAAAGAGAAATCAAGAGATGGTGAGTTTGCGGGAAAATTGAAATGCTTGTGCTTTGATGGTGGTCATGTAAAATGGTGTAGCCACTGTGTAAAACAACATGATAGTTCCTCTGAAAATTAGAAATAGAATTGCCAGTCCACCCCTCAAAACTTGAAAGCAGGAATTCAGACAGATATTTGCACACCCACATTCAGAGCAGCACTATCTGCACTAGCCAAAGGGAAAGGCAACCTGAGTGTCTGTTGATGGCTGAATGGATAATGAAAATGTGATTGTATATATGTATACAGACACACACAATGGCATGTTTTTCAGCCTTACAATGAAAGGAAATTCTGACACCTGGTACAACATGGATGAACTTTGAGGATATTATGCTATGGAAAATAGCTAGTCACAAAAAGACAGATGCCGTGTGATTTCACTTACATGAGGCATCTAAAATAGTCACACTCATAAAGACAGGAAGTGGAATGGTGGTTGCCAGGGTCTGGGGGAGAGGGAAGAATGGGGAGTTATTTAATGGAGACAGAGTTTCAGTTTGGGAAGATGAAGAAGTTTCTGGGGACAGATGATGATGATGGTTGCATGAGAATGTGACGGTACTAATGCCATTGAATTGGTCATTGAAATGGTCAGAATGGTCCATTTCGACTTAACAGTGGTCAAAACAGTAAATTTTGCCTTATGCATATTTTGCCAAAAAGACAGAGAAACTTAAGCATGGAAGAACAAGCCAAGCAGCTGTTTCTGTGGTGGCTGCTTCCTAAGAGGAAGGAGAAGGAAACAGTGGGCTCAACAGAAGTTCTCTTCCTGACTCCTGGAGGAGGACGGCAGAGGGCAGGGCTGTTTCATTAACAGAACCCTCTCTACTTGAGAAGCTGGAGAAGTAGCATTTCCGCAACGCATCCTGAAAGGATTTATATTCAGTTTTCTTTTTTTTTTTGTTTGCATAGAACCCTGTATATTTCTCGAGGGCCTCTTAACTCAGATTATAATTGTACTTCCGTTTGTGTACTAATTTACTACAGTTCAGTTCAGTCAGTCGGGCATGTCCGACTCTGAAACCCCATGGACTGCAGCACGCTAGGCTTCGCTGTCCATCACCAACTTCTGGAGCTTACTCAAACTCATGTCTGTTGAGTTGGTGATGCCATCCAACCATTTCATCCTCTGTCATCCCCTTCTCCTCCCGCCTTCAATCTTTCCCAGCATCAGGGAATTTTCCAATGAGTCAGTTCTTTGCATTAGGTGGCCAAAGTATTGGAGATTCAGGTTCAGCATCAGTCCTTCCAATGAATATTCAGGATTTATTTTCTTTAGGATGGACTGGTTGGGTCTCCTTGCAGTCCAAGGGACTCTCAAGGGTCTTCTCCAACACCACAGTTCAAAAGTATCAATTCTTCAGTACTCAGCTTTCTTTGTAGTCCAACTCTTAATGTCTATACATGACTGCTGGATAAACCATAGCTTTGACTAGACGGACCTTTGTTGGCAAAGTAATTCTCTGCTTTTTAATATGCTGTCTAGGTTGATCATAACTTTTCTTCCAAGGAGCAAGCGTTTTTTCATTTCATGGCTGCAATCACCATCTGCAGTGATTTTGGAACCCCTAAAATAAAGTCTGTCACTGTTTCCATTGTTTCCCCATCTACTTGCCATGAGGTGATGGGACCAGATGCCATGATCTTAGTTTTCTGAATGTTGAGTTTTAAGTCAACTTTTTCACTCTCTTCTTTCACTTCCATCAAGAGGCTCTTTAGTTCTTCTTCACTTTCTGCCATAAGGGTGGTGTCATCAGCATATCTGAGGTTATTGATATTTCTCCGGGCAATCTTGATTCCAGCTTGTGCTTCCTCCAGCCCAACATTCCTCATGATGTACTCTGCATATAAGTTAAATAAGCAGGGTGACAATATATAGCCTTGACGTACTCCTTTCTCGATTTGGAACCAGTCTGTTGTTCCATGTCTGTTTCTAACTATTACTTCTTGACCTGCATTACAGATATCTCAGGAGGCAGGTCAGGTGGTCTGGTATTCCCATCTCATGAAGAATTTTCCACAGTTTGTTGTGATCCACACAGTCAAAGGCTTTCACGTAGTCAATAAAGCAGAAGTAGATGTTTTTCTAGAACTCTCTTGCTTTTTCAATGGTCCAATGACCCACTCCAGTGTTCTTGCCTGGAGAATCCCAGGGACGGGGGAGCCTGGTGGGCTTCCGTCTACGGGGTCACACAGAGTCGGACACGACTGAAGTGACTTAGCAACAGCAGCAATGGATGTTGGCAATTTGATCTCTGGTTCCTCTGCCTTTTCTAAATCCAGCTTGAACATCTGGAAGTTCTCGGTTCACGTACTGTTGAAGCCTGGCTAGGAGGATTTTGAGCATGACTTTGCTATCGTGTGACATGAGTGCAGTTGTGAGGTAGTTTGAGCATTCTTTGTCATCCTGTGTCATTTACTTCATAACCCTATTATTAGGTTGAACCATATGAAATTGCCACCCTTGAAGCAAACCATGGTTGATTCTTGGCAACCGCATGTGGTTCAGTGCTCGGTAGATAGTAAGCTCTAGAAGATAAGGGCTGGGTCTGATTTTGATAACTCATCCTCCATGCGGGGCTCAGCACAGAGCTGCCATAATGTCAGCGCTTAGCAAATTATTATCCTCATAAGCATAAGTCACTCTTTACTGACTAAATGGAATGGATGTCCCCATCAGATATTGCAAATTAAAAGATGAAAAGTCTTAATTCTTAAAAAAAAATAGGAACAGAGTGAAATGTCTAATGTTGAGTACTACTGTCATAATATTTAATGGTTAAATATTAGTTACCAGTCATATATCCCGATTTTGTTGCCTTGAGTAGTATAAAGTAATAAAAATAAAATATCACTTTCTAGAATATTTAGGACTGAATGCTTTTGTGAATGGTTAAGAGTCCATCTGTGACTGCTCGCTTGCTTTAAGGAATAAACATTCATTTCATCAAACAAGATTGGGGCTGACCATCTTGTTCCCCAGCATTCAACTGGATATTAAGTCTCAAGCCAAGATGCAAACCAATCCTGCTGGAATCCATACTCAGATACTTTCCCCCTATATCTTTGCCTTCTCCCATTGTGCCTGTTTTCATTTGAATTCACTATTGTCTTTTCCTCTATTTTATTTCAGTTGGGCTGATTTTCTTTCAAGCAGTATCTAGAGCTATGGGGTGTTATTGCAGAGTTTAATTTTTCCCTCTGTCGCGCCTTATTTTCCTGTTACCTCACCCCGTACCCTGTTGTTTGGATCCAAAGTTTATTTCCGGAAATGAAGTTCCATTTCCACGTTTTTTTTTCTCTCCCATAGTCTATGCAGAGAGGCAGACTAGCATAATGGTTAGAAGTGTAGGCTTTGGGATTAGACAACTTGGGCATACTAGCTGTGTGACCTTTAGCAAGTTATTCAAGTTCTCTGTGCTTTAGTTTCCTGATTTCTACAATGAGGGTTCCAAGAGTTAACAGATACAAAGATCTTAGAACAGATTCTGGAATGTAGTCCGTATTAGTTGTTGATGTTACTAACGGTATAGTAGCCGTCACTTGAAACGTTGAGTGAAATCTTTCAGAAAGGATTTCTAGGCAATCAGAGACCAAAAACACAAACAAATGGAAGAAAGAAAAGTCAGCCCACTGAAGTTCCAGAGGTGTTTGTTTGTCAAACTGGCTCTAAGATGGAAGAAGCAAGGATCAATTTTGAGTCTCAATGACAGGAAAAGGTGGTAGAAATAAAGAGAGGGGGAAAAGCTGAGTTATATGTGCTTCTGTATAGTACAGGGAGGGTCAGTAAGGTGCCTGATTTCTCTGGCACTTCAGAGTTGTAGATATTGCTTTTAAAATATGGACTCAATTTTAAATAGAGAAAAAAGTGACACCAAATCCAAATTAAAACAGGCAAATGAGAGAACAATTTCTGGGGATTGGGGCTGGAGCAAGCCAACTGAGAGGGAGAAAACATAGGACTTGGGATGCTGTAGGCATGCAGTAAAAAGGTTGTGAGATGAATTTGTTGAATCACAGCAACTTAGCATTTGGAATTTGGAAGCTCAGAGATTATAGGCAAAAGTTGACATAACCCATCTCTAACAGGGACATTTCTAGAAAATGAGATGGCACTGAGGTCCGGCTTAAAGATTCCAAGACATCAGAGGGACTGTGGACTCAGTGTGAGGCATGGAGAAATCCCTGGACACACAGGAGAGAGGTTGCTCTGCATAACAATATCCCAAATCACCTTGAAGGTACTGAATGACCTCTGAGCTTGATAAAATAGTGATGATTAAGCCATTTCAATGTGCCATGCAGTGTTCTAAGCTCCTCAACTGTATAGACAACCCCGCAAGCCAGGTACCGCTATCAGTCCCGTGTCTTTCGGATGAAATCTACTGTGGCAGTTGAATCCTAAGATGACTCCCATGATCTTTGCCCCCAGTTAAAATGTCCTGGTCAGTCCTTTGCTCTTTGGTGTAGAAGGACCTGTAACTCTTCTAGCAGATAAAATATGGCAAAGGTCATGGGTGGGGTATCACTTCCTTGATTAAGGTATGTCATGTGGCGAGGGTGATGGCATGCCACTCCCTTCATTATATTATTTTATGTATCTGTATCTGTCCATATAGATATTGATGGGTAGAGAGTTACATTTATTCTTATGTGACTCTGAGAAGTCATTCTCACTTTGCTGTTAGCTTTAAAGAAGCCACCAAGAGTTCTACAGTTATGAGAAAATGAATTCTACCAACAATATGAATGCCCTTGGAAGCTGATGCTTCTCCAGTCAAACCTCTAGATGAGAGGGTGGCCAAGTGGACCCTGAGCTAAGGGGCCAGCTAAGCCATGTCCAGGCTCCTGACCCATGGATACTGTGAGATAATGGATGCATGCTGTTTTAGGGTGCTAAGTGTATGGTGATTTGTTCAGTTCAGTCAGTTCAGTTCAGTCACTCAGTCGTGTCCGACTCTTTGCGACCCCATGAATCACAGCACGCCAGGCCTCCCTGTCCATCACCAACTCTCGGAGTTCACTCAAACTCATGTCCATCAAGTCAGTGATGCCATCCAGCCATCTCATTCTCTGTCGCCCCCATCTCCTCCCGCCCCCAATCCCTTCCAGCATCAGAGTCTTCTCCAGTGAGTCAACTCGTCGCATGAGGTGGCCAAAGTATTGGAGTTTCAGCTTTAGCATCAGTCCTCCCAATGAACACCCAGCTAGAATGGACTGGTTGGATCTCCTTGCAGTCCAAGGGACTCTCAAGAGTCTTCTCCAGCACCACAGTGATTTGTTACACAGTAATAAAAAAACCAGTACATCTTTTGTCAAGAAATTAGAGCGGTTGACCAAATTCTATGATTCAGATAATCCCTCAGTCTCTCAAGATAGCCAAAGCAGAGTAGGACAAATAAAAATGAGTCGAGGCCCCTTCCTCATATGGAACTACCTTAGTCCGTAAAATTTCTCTGCTTTTCCCATGATGCCTCTGAGACATACTGGGCTCTTTGTCTTAGTTAGTCAGTGGCCCATAGCTCTCAGCACTTTGCTGTCATAGTCTTGCACATGGTAGAACATGTGACTGTTTGTTACTCTCATTGAAACATAAGTTCAGTAAGGGCAGGAACTGAATCCAGCATCTTCAGCATTTAGCTCAGAGAACGGGTCACTAAATACTTGCTAAATGAAAGTACGAACATGTGAATGAGAAAATACTAATGGACATGGTCAGTGAAGGTCTAGTGATTAAAGGTAAGAAAGCTTAAACATTAAACAACATGCCTAAGATAACTCTGAGACAAGTTGGGACCTGGGACCTGGAATTCTTTACTGCAGTGCCTCCACCTGAACAAACATTTCCTCCTTAAGTACAGACTGCAGCCTACCAGGCTCCTCCATCCATGGGATTTTCCAGGCAAGAGTACTGGAGTGGCTTACCATTGCCTTCTCCAACAGAATACAAAGAAACTGTTAATATAAGGGACTAGAAATAACTGCACTCCCGCAGGTTATTATGGACAGCAAGATACAGAAAAGTAAAACCTACCTGCCACTTCTGAGGGGCCAAGAGCAAAAGCTGGGCACTGAGCATGATCCCTGCACACAGCGCTACCAAGGGTGCAGGCAGACCACCTAAGTCGGCCCCACCCACTGATTTGCCCCCACCCCCTTACCCCATTTAAGGAACCAACTCACTCCCCTTGGAGAGCAAGCAAGGCAACCTGTTATTTGCCTTTGCTCCCAATAAAGCTTTGCCTGAATTCCTAGTCTCTCCTCTTATCAATTCAGCCTACTGGCCAAATCCAGTCTGTCACCCATTTTTGTATCAACCATGGGTGATACAAAAGTTTTTATATTTTTAAATGGTTGGGAAAACCAAAAAAGCAATATTTTACAATGTGTGAAAATTATAGGAAGTTCAAATTTCAGTTCCAGTGGTAAAGTTTTATTGGCACAGGGCCCTGCCAGTTTCTTTACTTGTTGTCTAATGGCTGCTTTTATACCACAGTGGTGGTTGAGTGGTTATAACAAAAACCATATGGTCTGGAAAGCTTACAACGTTTGCTCTTCAGAATTTTGCAGAAGAAGTTGCCTCTGGAGTCAGGCTGTCTGATTCCAACCCCAGCTCATTTCTCTGCTGTATAATCTTCTTGTTGTTCAATTACTAATTCTTGTCCGACTCTTTGCGACCCCATGGACTGCAGCACACCAGGCTTCCCTGTCCTTTACCATCTCCTGGAGCTTGCTCAAACTCATGTCCATTGAGTCAGTGATGCCATCCAACCATCTTACCTTCTGTTGTCCCCTTCTCCTCCTGCCCTCAATCTTTCCCAGCATCAGGGTCTTTTCCAATCAGTTAAAATTTTTTGGATTCTCAAAATAGAGATAAATGATTACCCAACTCTTAACACAGAGTTGAAAATCACTCACAATGCATGTATAATTCTTAAGCACAAAGGAAGCTTCCAGTCAATGTTAGTTATCATAATCATCATTCCACTCTGCCATAGGATATCCAGTTCATTATGAAATTTTATCCTGTAGGAGAAATAGTCATTGTATTTTCGATGGATGGATGGTGTTTCTATGTCCTTTTTGATTATCATGGTTAAGATTCTGGTGACCAAGGACATCTTCCCTGAAGGTCTAGTGGTTAAGAATCTGCCTTACAATGCAGGGGACGTGGATTCAATCCCTGGTCAGGGAACTAAGATCCCACATGCCTTGGAATCTGATGTCTTAAGCCTGCACACTGCAACTACTGAGTCTATATGCCACAATAAAGATCCTGTGTTCCGCAGCCAAGACCCAACGCAGCCAAATAAATAACTATTAACCAAAAAGATTCTGGTGACCAGGATGGGTTAACTTTATGCCCACTGAGCCACCATCCACTGCCAGTCCCTGCCAAACAGAACAATACCTTTCCCCAGATTACTTGCGTGTGTGTGTGTATAATACACATTGCATTTGAGGATGGTATCCTTTTGGTAAAATGCCCTGCTTTGAAAGCCTCATGACCAGACAACATGGGGAATTTGGACCCAGATATGGGGCTGGGTTCTGGTCTATAATATATTTGTCCTGGGAGCCAACATTTATATGACCTTTTCCTGGGAGGGAGTGAAAAAGAGGTTACAGTAGTATTACCTATAAATAGTCAGAGTTAAAATATTTTCTACCAGCCTTTGTGGTACCTGAAGTTCTCCTATTGAATATTCATTGCTCATTTTAGACTAGAAGTGTTCTGGCACCTAGTAGAGTGCCAAGGATATTGTAGATGCATGAAACCGAGCACGATGGGATAAGGCTATTGTCATGCTAGAGGGTGGTCCAGGGAAGGGTAAATGTCTCAGAAGAGTTGGAATCTCACCTCTTTTTCTCTCCATGAGGCCCTTGGAAACATATAGAGGAAAGAAGCCAATGGAAGTCATCTATGGACTGTTCTTTGAGAAAGTTTAACCTAGGTGTCATTGACTTTCAAACTCTGTGAGTTTGAACTCACAGTAGACAGTGATTGGTTTTGCTAGTGTTTCATTCTTGTGATTGGTAATCCCAGAGGTAATGTAGCCCCACCAGAGACCCAGATGTCTGTATTTATAGAACTAATTAGCCCCAACGTTCTTCCGAGTCAGAGTGTTGGAAGTCTAGCCATTAGACTAGATGGTCAGGTGAGCATGCAGTCAATGGTCTGTCCATCAGGCAACTTGTTCAGGGCATAGCACAGTGCCTTTTTTGGTCTTTGGAAATGATAGTTAATGTATCCTGGTCATTATGCTCTTATCCAAAAAGGTCCACAGAAGGAAAATTTTGCTGAAGAAATGACCACTGGCTTCCATAAAGAATCCCATTCAAGGACCAGACTCTCACATCTGGAGCTAAAACAGTCAACCACAGAGGCTATAAACTTCAAAATAAAAGATTCCTTGGCCTCAGGCAGGGGGGCATTATAAATCTTGCTGAGAACTTGAAATGCTGGTTAAACTCATTATTTGCTGTTCAAGACTCTCCTCTTGCAGTTTTCATCCTTTGCTAAATTTATAATCTGTAAATCCTTAGCCAAGATCCAAGCCTTTAGGGAGGAAGCAGCCAGAAGATTTAAAACTTATCCTGTCCCCAGGGATGTTAATGGTGAAATAGACTTTGGTAATACGTTCTTAATTGTCACCATAAATCAACGTTGTACAATATGTTAAGTTTGCCCATGCAAATTGCCGGTTGGAGAGGAAAATGCTTAGGAGACAGTTGTAACTTTGATGAGACAAGTGGCCTGCCTCTGAGGATGTGGCCCAATAAACATACTAATTCACTCCCTAAATACCTACCTTCCTGCCATGCTTCTTACCCTCTGATAAAGTACCCCTGTTTGAGGGAAGAAGTGTTGAGTGTTGAAGTTTCAACACACAGAGAGAAGGGCATTCCTGCCTCTGGGCTGTAGTTTTTCACTGAAATCTTCTGTACCTTAGGGACTGTTCCTTTAAAAGTGTCCTCTGGAATATGTCAGCAAGGAGATCTAATAGCAAAGAAATCCAACCAGTCCATTCTAAAGGAAATCAGTCCTGAATATTCATTGGAGGGACTGATGTTGAAGCTGAAACTCCAATACTTTGGCCACCTGATGCGAAGAGCTGACTCATTGGAAAAGACCCTGATGCTGGGAAAGATTGAAGGCGGGAGGAGAAGGGGACGACAGAGGATGAGATGGTTGGATGGCATCACCGACTCGATGGACATGAGTTTGGGTAAACTCTGAGAGTTGGTGATGGATGGGGAGGCCTGGCGTGCTGCAGTTCATGGGGTCGCAAAGAGTCGGACACCACTGAGCGACTGAACTAAACTGAACTGGAATGTGTTACCCAGCTTATACAGTCTTTGAGGGTTTCTACAAGGAAATCCCAATTATTTTTTTCTTTGTGTGCATTTCCTTTCCAGTTAATTTATCCATCAAACATTTGCTGCATACCTACTGTACACGCTGTTCTAGGCGTGCAGCGACAGCAGAGAGTAAGAGAGAAAAGAGCCCTACGCTTAGGGGGCTTTGTGTTCCAGAGGAGGACAAGAGACAGCCTATTTCTTTTAACTTTTTATTTATGTTTGGCTGCCCTGGGTTTCTTGGCTGCCTGTGGGCTTTCTCTAGTGGTGAGCGGGGGCCACTCTTTGTTGCGGGCTGAGGGCTTCTCATGAAGGTAGCTCTCCTTGTTGCATTTTCTAGAGTGTGTGGGCTTCAGGCATTGTGGCCTACGAGCTTAATTAGGGCTTCCCTCGTAGCTCAGTCAGTAGAGAGTCTGCCTGCAGTGCAGGAGACCCGGGTTCGATCCCTGGGTTGGGAAGATCCCCTGGAGGAGGAAACGGCAAGCCACTCCAGTGTTCTTGCCTGGAGAATCCCATGGACGGAGGAACCTGGTGGGCTACAGTCCACGGGGTCACAAGGGTTGGAGACGATTTAGCAACTAAGTCGCCACCAGTGCCACAAGCATAGCTGCTCCTGGCGCGTGGGAACTTCCCGGCCCAGGGATCGAACCTGCTGTCCCCTGAGTTGGCAGGCGGGTTCTTAGCCACTGGCTGCTGCTGCTGCTAAGTCGCTTCAGTCGTGTCCGACTCTGTGTGACCCCATAGACAGAAGCCCACTAGGCTCCTCTGTCTCTGGGATTCTCCAGGCAAGAACACTGGAGTGGGTGGCCATTTCCTTCTCCAATGCACGAAAGTGAAAGTGGTTGCCATTGCATTCTCCCTTGACCACTGGACCACTAGGGAAATCTTCAGACAACTTATTTTTATGAATAAAATTATTAGGCTCTTTTGGGTTGGGTAGTTAAAGAAGTCTTATCTGAACAGTTCACATCTGAGACCTCCAGGAAAAGAAGCAGCCAGACACAATCTAAGGGAAGAAATATAGAGGCCAAGTTAAAGTAAGGGGCCCTAAAGAATGAATGTTCAAGCTGGTTTTAGAAAAGGCAGAGGAACCAGAGATCAAATTGCCAACATCCGCTGGATCATGGAAAAAGCAAGAGAGTTCCAGAAAAACATCTATTTCTGCTTTATTGACTATGCCAAAGCCTTTGACTGTGTGGATCACAATAAACTGTAGAAAATTCTGAAAGAGATGGGAATACCAGAACACCTGACCTGCCTCTTGAGAAACCTATATGCAAGTCAGGAAGCAGCAGTTAGAACTGTACATGGAACAACAGACTGGTTCCAAATAGGAAAAGGAGTGCATCAAGGCTGTATATTGTCACCCTGCTTATTTAACTTATATGCAGAGTACATCATGAGGAACTCTGGGCTGGAAGAAGCACAAGCTGGAATCAAGATTGCGGGGAGAAATATCAGTAACCTCAGATATGCAGATTTCACCACCCTTATGGCAGCAGTGAAGAGGAACTAAAGAGCCTCTTGATGAAAGTGAAAGAGGAGAGTGAAAGAGTTGGCCTAAAGCTCAACATTCAGAAAACAAAGATCATGGCATTTGGTCCCATCACTTCATGGCAAATAGGTGGAGAAACAGTGGAAACAGTGTCAGACTTTATTTTTGGGGGCTCCAAAATCACTGCAGATGCTGATTGCAGCCATGAAATTAATTCCTTGGAAGGAAGGTTATGACAAACCTAGATAGCATATTAAAAAGCAGAGACATTACTTTGCCAACAAAGGTCTGTCTAGTCAAGGCTATGGTTTTTCCAGTAGTCATGTATGGATGTGAGAGTTGGACTGTGAAGAAAGCTGAGCGCTGAAGAATTGATGCTTTTGAACTGTGGTGCTGGAGAAGACTCTTGTGAGCCCCTTGGACTGCAAGGAGATCCAACCAGTCCATCCTAAAGGAGATCAGTCCTGGGTGTTCATTGGAAGGACTGATGCTGAGGCTGAAACTCCAATACTTTGGCCACCTCACGCAAAGAGCTGACTCATTGGAAAAGACTCTAAAGCTGGGAGGGACTGGGGTTGGGAGGAGAAGGGGACGACAGAGGATGAGATGGCTGGATGGCATTACCGACTCAATGCACATGAGTTTGGGTGAACTCCGGGAGTTGGTGATGGACAGAGAGGCCTGGCCTGCTGTGGTTCATGGGGTCGCAGAGTAAGACACGACTGAGTGACTGAACTGAACTGAACTGAACTGAAAGAATGAACTTGGCATATTTGCTACACAGTGAAAAAGGCAAAAATGGCTGAAGTATCAGTAGGAGGGAAAGTGCAAAGAGAAGAGATTGAGGAGAAGGGCAGGGGTCAGATCCGAGAGGGTTGGCAATGGATTTTATCCTGAGCATGGAAGGGAGCCCTGTAGGTTGTAACGACATGATGTAATTTTAATTTTTAAGTCCAGTTCATTGTGCAGAGAATGAGCTGTAGCAGGGAAACCGTCGAAGCTGGGAGGTCACTGAGAAGATTCTAGCAGTTTCTCAGGTGAGAGATGACAACCAGGATGAGACAGATGGAGGGAGGATAGAGAGGGTGATGGATCTGAGGAAATGGAAGGCATCAAGAGTGACATTTTAGTTTTTGGCTGGTGCAGCCGACTGCCTGGTGGTGCCTTTTACTCAAGTGGGCAAGAGACAATTTGTTTTTGCTTGGGGTTTTATCTCGGAGACAGGAACTCAGCAGTTCAGTTCTGGCCTGGTTAAATTTGAGGTGACTAGAAGACACGGAAATCGGACTGCTGAGGCTGCAGGTCATAAATGAGCCTGAAGCCCAAGGGACAAGTAAAGGGACAGAGTGAAAACCATTATGGGTGATTTGAAAGGCTCACAGCTAAGGGACAGGAAACTGACAGCTTCCGTTAGCACCAGCTTTATTATTACAGGCGATTAGCTGAGCCCACAGCTGGCAGGGGTATTGAGCAAGTGAGAAAACAGATTGTTGAAAGCCTAAAATTCAAGCAACCCCCACTTGTGTGTCTAGGATCTCACTTGTATTCTTTCATGGTGCTTGCTTTGTGCAAACTACTAATTTTGTCATTCAGTAAGTATTTCTTGACCAGACACAGGGCTTAGCTCTTAGGAAAGGAATATAAATAAGAATATATATGTATACTAATATAACTAATACATCAATATGAGAATATATAAGAATATATGATATAGTAATATATATATGATACAGTATATAATATACAACACACACATAAAGCATGTCAAGATGACCCACATATTTATATATGTGTTCTTGCCGTCTTGCGTGAGTGGTGAAAGAATGATGCAGGAGACGTGGGTTCAATCCCTGGGTGGGGAAGATACCCTGGAGGAGGGCATGGCAACCCAGTCCAGTATTTTGGCCTGGAGACTTCTGTGGACAGAGGAACCTGGCAGGCTACAGTCCATAGGGTCACAGAGTCAGAAAGGGTCAGACACAACTGAAGCAACTTAGCACGGATGCGCACAAGCCATTTTGACCTGCTTTGTCAGCTAAATTGTCATTGTCTTAGGGAAGTAGTTTTTTGTTTTAGGGAGTACTTTTATAAGGTTCAGGAGACTAAGATTTTGAGCCCAACTTTCAGGCTTTCTAGGTCTGTATTTTTTAAGTTATCATACAGGAAAAGTAATTTTTTGGTATTTCATTCTAAGAACTCTTAACACAAGTGTGTGTATTTATGTGTGTATTCACCCCCACAATCAGGATACAGAGCAGTTTCCATCCCAGAAAATTCCTTGTAGAATCACACTCTCCCCCCCACTCCTGAGTCACCTCAATGTAAGAGGGAGGAAGTTGGATTAAGTTAATTCTGAGTCTCGCTCACATTTCTGACTCTCTGATCTGTGAGCCCTGGTGTTTCATTCATGTGGAAAAGGCCACAAAAGGGACATCAATGGAACAAGAAGAAGCTGAACTTCGACAGGAGAATATATCGAACAGGAGTGGAGATGGCCTCAGAGAGAAGAGCGAAAAAAAGGTGATTGAATCTAGGCGCTGCTCACCTAGAATATATGCTTGTTCTGGTGAAAGGGCTGCGTTTATCCCGGTGCTCTCTCGTCCAGGAAGCAGGGACTAGAAACAGGTGGGCATGCATGGATAGGTGAGGTCAGACATGCTTAAAGATACCCAGGTAACTCCAGAAGGAGGAGACGCCAAAGTTACTGAGACAAAGTTTCTACCTTCCCTGTGAAATGGGCTCTAAAATTACAGTTCAGTTAAAAAAAAAATTATGGCATTTCTTGCTCCTCTCTTTTGGACATTGATGTTTACCCAAGATGAAGAATAACTTAGAGGGAAAATTTAGTTTCTTGTCATTGATGGAGAATGTACCGAGGCAGGAAGTAGAAATAGACACAGTTGCTAGGTTGCCAAGTAAACTTTGGAGTCTGAGGGCTGCATGAAGTTACTACAAGGGTCTTCCCATGCGTACCTGATGTTCAGAGAAGGGAGAAAGAAAGCAGAATAACTATCTCCAGGCTTGCTGGTGGCACACCAAGGACATGTTCGCCAGTCAGCATTTTGGCTTTTTCCTTCACAGCCTCCTTTTCCTGTACGGTATGGCACATTAAACTCAAACAATAACATCTTTCAGGACCCACAATGCATCATTAAATAAGTTAAGGAGCTAATTAAAGGGGGGCCCTGTCTCCCTGCTTTCATTGTACTTAATCACCTGTGCCCCATTTCAGCCAGTGTTTCCCAGCCAGAAATTTGCTCATAAAATGATCTCACATTAGTCTGGCATGTTGGGTTTCATTTCCTCTTATGCAATTATCTATTAGTAATTGGAGAAGGCATTACAGCAGAATAAATAATTGAACATAAATTAAACAGCGTTGGAGTCGCACTTGGGCTGAAGAGAGGTGCACGTGTCACATGTTTAAAGTCTTGAGGGCGCAAAGCATCCTCTACTGGCAGCCGTCCGCCCTCTTCCGGAGGCATGGCAGGGGTGGTCCTCATTGTTGCACATCCTCTTTTTATAGATGAAACGCAGACCCCGAAAAGGCCAGATCATCTGCTGAGATGTTAAAGAAGTTGGCAGCAAAGTCACAACGTCACTAGGAGAGTTTTAACTGTCTGATAAGGGATTTCACAAGGTGGTCTTTATTGGGGGGAGAAATTTATCACAGTCCAGGACCTCCTAGGCTCGGAAACTTTCTGTATCAGCACAGGGGAGCAGAATATTCTCTCTCAGGCAGATTGAGTCAATCAAGCTTGCAGACGTGGAGAAAACACCCACTTGCCAACATATTCATTTGAAAGGAGAAAATACGCCAGCCTGGAGGCAGGGTCTCTGCATTGAGTTCCACAGAAAGTGCCCTGCATAACTCCAGAGGGCACCATTCACACTGGGAATCTTGCCAAGGGCATGCTTTTATCTCCAGGAAAAGCCTTGTTCCCTAGAAAGCAAGTGGCCACTTGGTTTTACAGATGAAGAAACAAAGGCCAAGATAAATTGGTGATATACTGACGAAACAGAGGGCTCTAGTGGTAGAAAGTAAAAGTGAAAGTGAAGTCGCTCAGTCAAGTCCGACTCTTTGCGACCCCATGGACTGCAGCCTACCAGGCTCCTCCGTCCGTGGGATTTCCCAGGCAAGAGTACTGGAGTAGTGTAGCATTGCCTTCTCCTCAATGTGGGAGACTCTGGATCTAAATAGGAATAATGGATTCCGTATGGTTCCTATGTTTCTTACAACCCTTTAAGAGCTAGCATCCATTTTCATACATTGATTACAACATCCCTAATAACCCAAGGACTACCTTGGGATGGCTATATTTTTTGGCAACGGTGTTGCATAAGACTGTCTTATTAACACTACCTTATCTTTGTAGGGTGCTACTTACCCAATGTGTTTATTATCTCATTTGATTCTGTTAGCAACACTGAATGTCCCAGTTTTCTCAATTCTCACTTGAGATAATGTGAACTTTCAATCAAAATAAGGAATTCATGAGATGCTTCTTATTATCCCCTATATACAAATGGAGGAAATTGAATTTTAGAAACGTGGTGATTTTCCCAAGGTCACCATTAGTGGCAGAACCAGACCTATGGTTTAGTCATCTTCCTACTGTGTCAAGGACCACACAAGAGGAGAAAGGGAAGCTGTGACACCCCACACAGAGTTCCACTCAGCAGGCTCTGGGAACCCCACTAACCACCATGTATTTGTAAGTGTGGCAGGCTTTCTTCTCTCTCTCTCTTTTTTAGTGTTTATTATTTTGTTATAAAATAATATTATATTTTATAATAATAAAATGATTATTATTTTGTTTCTAAACAAAACATCTCTTTTGTTTAGATGTCTTTTTTTTTGTTTTGTTTTTTATTTTTTAATTGGAGGATAAGCAATGTTGTGTTGGTCTCTGCTGTACAACAATGCAAATCAGTCGTAACAACTATATATATATCCCCTCCTTCTTGTGCCTCCCTCCCACCTGCCCCTGGTCTTTCTTCTCTGGCTGCCAGAGGCAGAAACGGTACTTATCCAAGGCGACGAGAGGACTGGAGGGTGGGGCTCCATCCCAGCCTCTGCTCTGACCCACTGTATCCGCAGGAGCTGCTGGTCCTCTGCTCACATCCCTCTGGCTCTCACCATTTCCGTGGAAATTGGCTTCACTTTGAACTACTGGTACCTGTGTCTCTGCCTGAAGGCTCTCTGTGGTCACCAGATCCCACTTTGCCTGTGCTATTGGGAGGCTGGAAGGACTGGGAGATTAATACCTCAGAGAAGCACCAACCAGTGATGACTGAAAGTTGGGGAACAATACACACCTCTTGGTGTCTCCGTGGGGTGACTCTGAAGTGCATCTTCTGCCCTGGTCCCAGGCAGGCCAGGGTGGATAAGCCCCAGTTGCCCACGGTGGTAATTCATCTCCTAACACATCGTTTGTATTGGTTTCCTTCCCTTCTCTGTCACTTCTCCTTCCCCCCACTCATGTGTCCTTGGATCACCTCCTAATAAATCATTTTCACTCGAATCCTTCCTTCCAGAGGAACCCAAGTGAAGACGCTCCTCTAAATTTTTGGCTCGATCAACCAGGAGATGTGGCTTTTGTTCTCTTGGGCACACAATTCATGTTGATCCACCAACTAAATGGTTTGGAATGAAAAAAGATTGAGAACCCAGGAGGAAAGATTTCCTCCCATGCATGAAAACTGAATGGCCTGGGTTATAGAGAGTTATCTGTGGTCAGATCTCACTTGGAAGGCGAATGAGATCCCTAAGGGTAGGACACCCTTAAAAGATATTTCAACATATCCATTAAGATAGGCCTATAAATTCTAGGACTATTATTCTGTTTTGGGAACTTTTCAAGTAAAATATTCCTTTTCTTTTTTTCTTGTAGAAAAAAGAAAGCTTGCATTAGACCTTGCTTTTAATTAACAACATGTAGTTAAACTATTATTGGTTCATTAGGTAGAATGAGAATTTGTGCCGACGGTAAGTTTCAAAGGGAGAAAGTACTGATCTGATACACGTTGACCAGAAAGCATCGTTTCTCAAGCAGCTTAAAAGGGAGAAGGCCGGGCAATTTATTTAGATCGTTAACCTTGGGAAATAAAACTACAGCCCAGTGCAGGGTTTGTAAAAGTCTGCCTCGTCCACTCTAGGATGCTTTGCTTCCCAGCAGAAGAGGCAGGGCATCTGACAGTGTCTTGCTGCCCTCTGGGTGGCATGTTTCCCCCTCCAGCATCACTTTCCTCTTGGTGGAGCTGGTTGGGGTTTGCTGTGCATTAGAACACATCCGTCTGTGCTCAGACGTGCTGCCCTTTCCTTCGTTTGGGATGGTTTATGGGCTCAACTGGTAAAGAAACTGCCTGCCAATGCAGGAGATGAGGGTCACATCTTTGGGTCAGGAAGCTCCTCTCGAGAAGGAAATGGCAACCTGCTCCAGTATTCTTGCCTGAAAAATCCCATGGTCAGAGGAGCCTGGAGAGCTACGGTCCATGGGGTCACTGTCTAGACATGACTGAACACACACACACACCACATTGGTCAGTCTGTGCAGAAAAACCTCAATAAGGATTTGTGGCTATAGCAACGGGACAGCAATTTGATCATCAGAAATCCCAGGCAGATCTACCCAAAGGGAAAGTAAAGAGTACAGGTAGACAAGGGGCGATTCGGCCTTTCCTGGGGGATGCAGGGTGCTGAGGGTGGCATGGCAGGTTAGGGGGGTGACCGCAGCTCAGGTTTATTGCTTTATTGGCTCGTGTGCTCAGAATGTTAAAGCCTGACATTTTAAAAGTGTGTTTTTGCAACTTTTGGAAATATTTTATATTTTCTGGAGATTCACAAAGATGGCACAGATCATTCCTAGATACCCCTTCCCCAGGCCCCTCTATTGTTGATAGCTGACATCATCCGGTACCTTTGTCAAAACTAAGAAACCAACGTGCGTGCATTACTATCAGCCAAAACCACAGCCTTCCTTCAGGAATCTCCAGTTTGCCCAGCAGTCTTTGTGTTTTCATGTTGTTGTTCAGTCGTTCAGTCGTGTCCGACTCTGTGACCTCATGGACTGCAGCACGCCAGGCCTCCCTGTCCATCACCAACTCCCGGAGCCTACTCAAACTCATGTCCATTAAGTCAGTGATGTCATCCAACCATCTCATCCTCTGTCGTCCCCTTCTCCTCCTGCCTTCAATCTTGCCCAGCATCAGGCTCTTTTCCAGTGAGTCGGCTCTTTGGATCAGGTAGCCAGAGTATCATGACCTTGAGAATTTTGAAGAGTACTGGTCTGTCCTTGATTAAGGCTTCTCTGAGTTAGACTGATGTGGAGGGTTTGAAGAAGGACATGGCAGACTGGAATGTCCTTCTCATTCTGTCATGTTGGGGGGGCCATGCCATCAAGGTGACTTGTAACTGGTGAAGTTAGCCTGGTACCAGAGTTGGATTTTTAAATATCTGCTTTCCATTTTCAGGTCAGGGACATGGTGGGTGGGGATGCTGTCTCAGAGTTGAGTCAAACAGCACATTCTCAAAAAGGAGAGGGACATCAGATCTGGGGCAAGGAGGCAAATCTGATGAGAACTAAGAGGATCCCATTCCACCCCTGGCCTTCATGGAGAACTGGAAGCAGTTAGACAACAGGACGAGATACACGAAGTAATCGTGTTCTGACATTGGACCCTGGATGTTCACAGACACTTTTTGTGTAATACTCAAAAACTAGGAAAACTCAGTGTCTTTCCTCAAGGGAATGGATACATGAGTAGTGGTGGGTTCACCCAATGAAATACTCCTCAGCCACAGAAATGCAACATGGTGACTCTCAGCATTACTCTGAGAGAAGCCAGGCACAATGGAACACGTACTGTGTGATTCCATTCACGGTAAATCCCAGAGCAGGAAGACTAGTCAATAGTGACAGGGCTGACCACAAAGGGGCATGAAAACACTCTTTAGGATGTTATATTTGATGGGATGGTGGTTATATGGGTCTATACGTTTGTCAACGCTCAGCATGGAGACAATTTATTGTACATAAATTATACCTTCACGATGCTGATGTAAGAAGAAAGTAAATAAGGATAGAGTTAGGAAAGTAATTTTGAACCCAAGTTTTAGAGAGAGGAGAGGGAATGACAACAGGAGTGAAGGTCAGTACCTGGGAAGGTCAAAGGCAAGATGAAAAGAGGTCAGGAGGGGTTACTGGGAGAAGTTCAGACCAGTAATGGGAACCCCTTCAAGGGTGCTAAGGCCCCATTGCAGGTGGTGTCCGGGCAGTGACTCATAGACCTGGCCTCCCTAGTTCTGCTTCCTAATCCTAATCCTTCCAGGTCTCCCCAGGGTCCTCTCTCACAACACTCGGTATTCAACTAGTCTGTATCCCTGAGTTGACTATCTTTTGTTTTGGTCATCTTAAAAATACAAACTAGAAGTACAGATAGAAAGTCAAATGGCTATTTACATTTAATTCACTTAGTTTGGATGGCAATTTCCATGTGTATGTAAAAGAATAGGTTATTTTAGAACGCAGCTTTTTTCTCACATGGCCATTTCATGAAACGGTTTCATTTGGGTCCTGTGTCTGTGTGTGGCGTCTGTGCCTCCATCCATCTTTTCCTCAGTTGCCCAGATCAGTTATTCTGTTAGTGAGCACCGCCTTATGCTCACCTTAGTGGGGACCCATTTGTCTCAAGACTGGCCGGCCCTGGACGTGGCTGACAGGTGGGTGGTGGGAGGGGTTAGTTCGCCATTGGCTGGTGGCAGATTGAGCACAGCAGGGCTGGAGAGTCTAGCCACCCTCCTAGAAAGGTACCCACTCCCCTCAACTGTATGTAACATATCCTTAAAGCATCCTGCAGGAAGGGCCTCCCTGGCCAGTAAATGTGGCCAAACTGGTGGTTGCCAGAGGGGAGGAAGGTGGGATGATGGATAAATCAGGCCAAGGGAATTTGGAGGTAGAAATGTCACACGAGTGTATGCTCCTCGGTTCTTTGTCTCGTCACAACAAAGATTTGGAGTGATGGACATTAAAGCCCCCTCAGCATGTCACAACTCTCGGGTCTTGGACAGACCGTGTTGTAGCTCTTAGACAAATCAGTGTTACAGCTCAGTGCTACAGCTCTATTTTATTTAGAAGATAGCAGGAAAATCCATCTTCAAGGTGTGAGGGCACGTCAATCCAAAGACACGAAGAGAACAGTGCCCCCGCCAGCAGGAGAGAGAGAGAGAGCTAGCTTTGGCTCCTCTTTTTATGTGCTTTTTGCCCTGGGCCTGTCCTATGTAAATTGGGCCAGCCAAGAGTGTTGTTTGTTTTACCTGGGGTCCTCACTCTGGTCCTCGGACCTTCCTTTGTTCTATTTTCCCGGGCTTTTCCCTTTGTTGTCTTTTGGCCACCACCATTTCGGACTCCTTTTCCCTATTCTACCTACTCCGGGAGTTGGTGATGGACAGGGAGGCCTGGCATGCTGTGATTCAGGGGGTCGCAAAGAGTCGGACACGACTGAGCGACTGAACTGAACTGAACAGAAACATCCAGCTATAAACTCAGTCAGTCATGGGGATGTGATCTACACATAAGGGATCTAGTCAATAATATTGTGACAACTTGATATGATGACAAGTGGCAACTGGATTTATTGTGGTGGTCATTCATAATGTATAGAAATAGTGAATTGCCATGCTGTGTATCTGAAACTAATACAATGTGGTATGTTAGTTCTAACTCAAGAAAATTGGCCAGATAGATCACTCAGTTTGGCCACCCAGGGGGCGTTTGTATACATGGCCTGTGAAGCCTGAAGCTCTCTTAGCATTAGTTTCTGAGTCTCCTCTAAAAAAGCCAGGGCCATGGGAAGAGCCCAGGGCTCCCTTGTGGCCTGTTAACTTACAGCTAACTAACTAAACTTGATTTTCTGGAAGTCAGAATACTCAGACGAGGCTGTAGATGGAGTCTTGTGCTTTGGGATCATACCCTTTCTGAATTAGTTATTTCAAGACAGACAGCACTAACTAAAAATTGAATTAAAAAAAAAAAAAAACACCACTCAATATTTGTATAATCTTTGTTTAAAAAATTTGGTTTTGGATATTGAAATCAGTTAACCATGTAGGGAATTTCAAAGAGTTGTAAATATGGGGCCAGGAGACTTAAGTACAATGTAACTATGACTGTAAAGAAAGCTACACTAGATAGATGCATACTTTTATAATGGTTGGAATTCTACCAGAGGGCTAAAACCTCTGATAACAATAGCTATTGTGTTCATTAATTGTTCCCTCTTCTTTTAAGTAAACACTGTGTCCAGGACAATTTGTTATGACCTGGGGATAAAATAGTTGACACAGCAGTCTTGTACTCCCTTGAAATGACTTAGTTATGAATGGGTTTCAAATCATTGACACAACAGTCTTGAACCCCCTTGAAAGGATTCAGTTCTGAATGGATTTCTAGATCTGACACTTCCTCCTCCATCTGCCTGGCAGATTTCTACTCATCCTTTGAAAACCTGGTGGAATCACTACTCATTTTCGTGCAGTTTCCCCTAACATTTCCTCACCACTCTTCCCCAGGCCCTGATAGAAAATTAACCCCTCCCTGCCCTATGCTATGCTGTGCCTCTCAAGGGCTCCGTTTTCCGTGCTGAAATGCAATGATCTTATATGTGTCTGTCTTTCTTCCACTAGACAAAGAGCATCTTTGGGAAGAAACTGTGTGTTTCCATTTCTGTATCACCTAGTAAGCACTCAGAAAATGTTGTGCAGTGGCATTCTAAGTAAATTCAACCTGTAATCACTTACGCTTGAAGCTTGTTTCTAGGAACTAAAGGGTCACCTAGGGGACTGGAATTCCACCTGTTGATCCCACTTCTCGTACCCACACTGAGTTTTCAGAGGTCCCCTAAGCAATTTGTCCTTTGCCACTCCAAGCAAGCAACTTCCCTGGTGGCTCAGTGGTAGAGAATCCACCTGCCAATGCGGGAGATATGGGTTTGATCCCTGGGTCATCAGGAAGATCCCCTGGAAGAGGAAAGGACAACCCACTCCAGTATGCTTGCCTGGGAAATCCCATGGACAGAGGAGCCTGGTGGGCTACAGTCCATGGGTTCGCAAAATAGTTGAACGCTGCTGCTGCTGCTTAGAGACTAAATAACAAACAACAACAACAACCCCATCCCCAACCAAGGTGCTGGTCAGATCAGTCGCTCTCCACTCCAGCTGCCTTCCCCAATGTGCACTCCTTGAGAATCTGCTGCTTTGTCCACTCCTTGTACCTGAAGAATTGTCTCCTTTTATTCGCACTAGGATCTCAGTGGTGTCGACAAGGCCTGTCATGTCTATCTGAGCTCAGAGAGGTTGAATCATTTGCCCAAGTTATCTATTTAGCAAGTGGAATGTAGGAACTCAGAACTGGGTTTTCTGATTCCAAATCTAAACCTAACATACTTTTCAGAATGTGGGGGCTCCCTTATCTATGTGCCCAGCGCTATGCTATGTATTATAGAGGAGATTAAGAAGATGAAGTTCATTTCCTAGAGGAACAAATGAGCACATTTGTAAAAATGCAAAGAGACAATATAGACTCAACTTGGAGAATAGAGGAGAGAGAAGAGGGAGAAGAGTAGCCCCTGATGGTCAGGGGCTGGCCTGGCAGCCACAGCTAGTCCTTGGTGCTCTCCCTTTGAACAGTTTCACAAGAGAATGATATTGACAAGTACACTTTGGGGCTGAAATGTAGCAAGATAAACATGAGACCACTCCATAATTGTGTCTGAGCACAAAGCAGGACCCCTGTCAAGGCCATACAAATGGCAAAGCATCTTTATTTCCTCCCTTATGGGCATGACTTCTGCTTCTTTATCAGTTTTATCCTTCAGTTCAGTTCAGTTCAGTCTCTCAGTCATATCTGACTCTTTGCGACCTCATGACCGCAGCACACCAGGCCTCCCTGTCCATCACCAACTCCCGGAGTCCACCCAAACCCATGTCCATCGAGTTGGTGATGCCATCCAACCATCTCATCCTCTGTCGTCCCCTTCTCCTCCTCAATCTTTCCCAGCATCAGGGTCTTTTCTAATGAGTCAGCTCTTCACATCAGGTGGCCAAAGTACTGGAGTTTCAGCTTCAACATCAGTCCTTGCAATGAACCCAGGACTGATCTCCTTTAGGATGGACTGGTTGGATCTCGTTGCAGTACAAGGGACTCTCAAGAGTCTTCTCCAGCACCACAGTTCAAAAGCATCAATTCTTCGGCACTCAGCTTTCTTTATAGTCCAACTCTCACATCCATACATGACCACGGGAAAAACCATAGCCTTGACTAGATGGACCTTTGTTGGCAAAGTAATGTCTCTACTTTTTAATATGCTCTCTAGGTTGGTCATAACCTTCCTTCTAAGAAGTATGTATCTTTTAATTTCATGTCTGTAATTACCACCTTCAGTGATTTTGAAGCCCAGAAAAATAAAGTCAGCCAATGTTTCCACTGTTTCCACTGTTTCCCATCTATTTGCCATGAAGTGATGGGACTGGATGCCATGTTCTTAGTTTTCTGAATGTTGAGCTTTAAGCCAACTTTTTCACTCTCCTCTTTCACTTTCATCAAGAGGCTTTTTAGTTCCTCTTCACTTTCTGCCATAAAGTTGGTGTCATCTGCATATCTGAGGTTATTGATATTTCTCCCGGCAATCTTGATTCCAGCTTGTGCTTCTTCCAGCCCAGCGTTCCTCATGATGTACTCTGCATAGAAGTTAAATAAGCAGGGTGACAATATACAGCCTTGAGATACTCCTTTTCCTATTTGGAACCAGTCTGTTGTTCCATGTCCAGTTCTGACTGTTGCTTCCTGACCTGCATACAGGTTTCTCAAGAGGCAGGTCAGGTAGTCTGGTATTCCCATCTCTTTCAGAATGTTCCACAGTTTATTGTGATCCACACAGTCAAAGGCTTTGGCATAGTCAATAAAGAAGAAATAGATGTTTTTCTGGAACTCTCTTGCTTTCTCCATGATCCAGCGGATGTTGGCAATTTGATCTCTGGTTGCTCTGCCTTTTCTAAAACCAGCTTGATCATCGGGAAGTTCACAGTTTACGTATTGCTGAAGCCTGGCTTGGAGAATTTTAAGCATTACTTTACTAGCATGTGAGATGAATGCAATTGTGCGGTAGTTTGAGCATTCTTTGGCATTGCCTTTCTTTGGGATTTGAATGACAACTGACCTTTCCTAGTCCTGTGGCCACTGCTGAGTTTTCCAAATTTGCTGGCATATTCAGTGCAATACTTTCACAGCATCATCTTTCAGGATTTGAAATAGCTCAACTGGAATTCCATCACCTCCACTAGCTTTGTTCATAGTGGTGCTTTCTAAGGCCCACTTGACTTCACATTCCAGGATGTCTGGCTCTAGGTGAGTGATCAAACCATCGTGGTTATATGGGTCATGAAGATCTTTTTGTACAGTTCTTCTGTGTATTCTTGCCACCTCTTCTTAATAGCTTCTGCTTCTGTTAGATCCGTACCATTTCTGTCCTTTATTGTGCCCATCTTCACATGAAATATTCCCTTGATAGCTCTAATTTTCTTGAAGAGATCTCTTGTCTTTCCCATTCTATTGTTTTCCTCTATTTGTTTGCATTGATCGCTGAGGAAGGGTTTCTTATCTCTCCTTGCTAGTCTTTGGAACTCTGCATTCAGATGCTTATATCTTTCCTTTTCTACGTTGCTTTTCACTTCCCTTCTTTTCACAGCTATTTGTAAGGCCTCCTAAGGCAGCCATTTTGCTTTTTTGCATTTCTTTTCCATGGGGATGGTCTTGATCCCTGTTCTCCTATACAGTGTCACGAACCTCTGTCCATAGTTCATCAGGCACTCTGTCTATCAGATCTAATCCCTTAAATCTATTTCTCACTTCCACTGTATAATCATAAGGGATTTGATTTAGGTCATACCTGAATGATCTAGTGGTTTTCTCCACATTCTTCAATTTCAGTCTGAAATAGGCAATAAGCAGTTCATGATCTGAGCCACAGTCAGCTCCCAGTCTTGTTTTTGCTGACTGTATAGAGCTTCTCCATCTTTGGCTGCAAAGAATATAGTCAATCTGATTTCGGTGTCGACCATCTGGTGACATCCATGTGTAGAGTCTTCTGTTGTGTTGATGGAAGAGGGTGTTTGCTATGACCAGTGTGTTCTCTTGGCAGAACTCTATTAGCCTTTAATCTGTACTCCAAAGTTATAGCTTTAGTCCTACTTTCTTCCTCTGAATTTCTAGATAAGATTCATTAAGATACCCAGTCATGGAATTATCTCATGCTAAGTTCCCAACACATCCAATCCAGAGCAAAGCCCTGCTCCCTTGAAACCTCCCACAAATCCCATACCACCAGCCCCAATTCCCCAGTGAGTTCTTGCTAATAGTCTCTTGCTGAGATGCCCCATGTTCTCCTTGGTGTACCACCGCCACCCTCCCCCCGCCCCCCACCGCCCCACCTCAGTGCAGTGGGTCTGATGAAAGTGTGTTCCTGATGGTCCTCAATGCATAGGCATCAACAGATGGAATAAGACTTGGTAGGACATGCTCAAGAAACACTGACTGAGTGATCCAGATACTTGTGAATCAAAGGATGCTACCGAAGACTTTGGGAAATCTTTGAATTTCAGTTTCCCCCATTGATCTTGTCTCTTCCTTTCTGAAAGAAGCTGAGAGCCTCTGCTACTTCTTCTTCCTGTTA